>NC_080052.1:5524278-5529278 GCF_026212465.1 Amaranthus tricolor | reverse complement strand
TTGCTTCCTTAGATGATGCTTTTTTTCCTTGCTGTTCAGCAACCTCTCTAGCAGTTGGGCCTCCCTTGCATGTCTTTGCGTTGTGGCCAAAGCCTTTGCATTTGCTGCATGTAACAGTGGCACTTCTCTTTCCCTTTTGTTGTTCTCCCTCTTCCCTTCTATTTCTTGGGTGATTTAGTAGATTGTCCTAAGGATTTTTGGGTGATCAATGAGTCATTTCTAGAGGATTGAGAGTTAACCCACTCTTGTTCATCAACCATCACAGGCAAGTCAATTTGTGGAGGACTCAAAGGGATTTCATTGCATGGTCCTCTCCTCACAGGCAATGTTGACAAACTTGCTCATATATACTATTTTGAGAATCCTATCCGACATTCTGCATACAAATATTGATAAATTAACTCAAATTCAACAGCACACTTTTTGTACATCAAATTTAAATAGAAGTAAAATGTAATTTGTAAAAATTCAATCACGCAAGCAATAGTATACAACAATTCACAATCAACAACCTTGCTAAAAACACATGCAATTCAAATCATAAATCCATAAGTGATTGCAAATGATTTTTTAAAATCATAAATTCAAAAACTTTACCTTGATTATTTTGGTGTAATCAACTCAAACCACAATCTCGTCTACTGTAATCAAGAAACTAACCACAATATCTCATCTACACAATCATAATTAATAAGATGCAATTACTATTAATTTTGGGTTTAATTGGGAAAAGTAAGCAAATGAAGAAGATGAAGGTGGAATTTTAATGGAGCAGAGTAGAGTACAGAGAAGTTATGCCGATTGAAGAGGAAGGGAATGAAAGGGTTTTTCCTTTAACCCTTACTTCCCATTTTTAAAAAAAAAAATTCAAAAAATATTACTAACACATTAAATAAATCTAACTAACTGCTGTTAAGTTGTCATTAAAAAATGGTTATTGTTGCTAAATTAATACCAATTATTGGGTACAATTGAGAATTGGTAAATTTATTAGGTACAGTTGAGAATTTTTAAAAGTACGTGAGTATAAGTGAGAAAAACTCTATTTTTTTGTGGTTAAAACTTAAAATTATTGGATTTTTGGGTTGAATTACACAAAATTCTAGGTTTAAATTGGCAAGGAAAGGTGAAATTTTTATGGGTAGTTCATAAAAAGTGTGATGACTAGGGCCATTTTCTTGTTATAATGGGTCAAGGAAATTGCTTTTGCTAAAAGTAAGATTATTAAAATTTCCCCTGCTCTTGGTTATAATTAACTAGCTGTTTTTGAATGTTAATTCCATGGATATGGAAGTTACTAACTTAGTGTGGGTTCCATCACTTATAAATACATTGAAGTTAATTTTGGTTTCCCTGATGTATAATCTCTTTGGTTAGTTTAATATTGTTTATGACTAGAATTCCTGAATTACACATTGTTTTGAATGGTGATGAATAATCCCTCCAATATTCATGAAATCAGAACTATTATGAGTTTAATATTCATATTGTTTATGATTATGAGTTAACGAACTTCTACCGCCAAATCGTCTGTTATTCGTCCATACCTTGACGCCAATCAATTTGCTGAGTCAAACATTTCTTGCAAAGAAGTTTTGTACCTCAAAATGCACTCTAACATGATAAATTGTGTGGCAAAGCGAGTAATGCCAGGACGAGCCAATTCTCGACCATTGGTGAATTGCTTCATATAATATATTACCCACTTGAAACTGTAAATCCATTGGCTGATTGTTTTTGCTTTAACAAGCACACGTTTGATGTTTTCTAGTTTTCTAAGATCTTCTAAAAGTAAATTCAAACCATGTGCAGCATAACCAGTCCAATAAATATGAGGAAAATGTTCTTCAATTTTTTTCCCGCCTGTTTTATAGCCTTTTCATTATCCGTTACTACTTGGACAACTCTATGTGGACCTACTTCTTTAATGACATCCTTCATTAGTTTAAAGTAGTTAGAGACAACCTTTTTGTAAATACTCATGGTGTCTAATGATTTCTGAAAATTGTGCCACGAACAGAGTAAACAAGGAAGTTAATGATGGACGAATTTGTAGGACCAGTCCATCCATCACACATTATCGTAACACCCGTATATATTCTTTATATATTCTTGTATTTCTTTACATTCATGGGGAAGAAAAACCTACATTAAAATAAAACTCCTATACTTTAATGAAGTTTATTTATATGAACAATAATTAAAATGTTGCCTCTTCTTGATTATGTTTTGGTGTGCGTTTATTTCTTTTGATGCGTCTAATTTCAAGGCAGATGTTGCCGAAATTTATGCACAATTTAGCTTAGGTGTTTTCCTACCCCTTTAGTTAAATCTATCAAATGTAACCCTTTCGTTTCATTTTCTTTATTTTATTTAATATATCACTGGAATTTCCTCTGTTCTCTTGCGGTTTGGTTTCGCTTAGAGGGTCGGAAATTCAGGGGTGTTAGAGGTGGTTACTAGAGCCAGTGGTTCCTATTTTAATGTTTCTTGTTTTCTTTAATGATCCTTTTTATAGTTAAACTATTTTGAGTCTATGGGTAGATTTGGGTTAGGTGCATTTTATATATTCATGCATATTAGTTATTATTACACATGCAATTTTCATGCGTATGCGTACGATCTTTGCGATCAATTTCTATGATTTTGTGATGGATTGTTATAGCTTAACAAGTGACATGTTCATAATTGTAGTTTTGAGCATGTGTAATAATTATAAAACAGTTATTGCAATTGTGTTATGCATAAGCTATCGCTATACAAGTGTAAATGATGGAATTTGAAATCCAAGCAAGTTAATGGCATCTTGTACTTACATTCAAGGTGATGCTTGTATAACCTTTAGCATTATGTTTTTGGACATAATTATATATTTAAATATGCATATTTTCTTAACATAAACTAGTATGTGTACAATATTTCTTGATTATGTGCTAAAATTTCAATATTTATTAGTTTATTTGAATTTTATTTAGACAAACTTTTGTTCTTCTTAGTTTGGAAGTTGATGTCTTATTAATCAAGTGATAATGAAATATTCTAATTACTTATTTTGTAGTGACATTACCAATTGGTGATTTTTGATTTAGCTGCAAATTGCTAAGTTGCAAGGAAAATGTAAAAGTAATGCAATGTTCAATTTCTATTTAAGCTGTTGACTTTTTAAGGTTAGATATGAAATGATATTGTAAAATGTGTTTAATATGACTCCGAGTAATTTAATATAAAACATATATCAATATGCTTGAACAAGTATGACATCAATAATATGTTGCATTATTGTTTAAAAACCTTTTTAATTAATAATTGAGGTTATTCTGATGACAATATTGAGGCTAATAGTCGTTCAAGCAAGAATATAAGTGGTTTAAACAAGAATAGGAACAAGAAGATATAATATCATAAAAGGTAAAATGTGATTGTGAATGGATTCAAGCTTATAAATTAGTTTTTATTTAATGATAATGGTGTCCTTAAGTTACAACTATAAGTCAAAATTGTAATAAAATGTATAAAAAAAAGAGAAGAGAAAGTCGAGTATATATACAAGGAATTTATAGTGTACGAGTTGAATTGGGATGTTAGGAGATGTTTTGAAGGATTATGGCCGGTAATGAAAGTCATTAAAATGTAATGAGTTGAAGTTAAAAGTGACTCTTAATAGTTTTTATAAGGACTGTAAGATGATGTTACTTTTTGCTATGACCAATTAGTAATTTCGTGAGTGTAGTTTTAAATTTCTTGGTGTTCTAAATTATCTATGATATTGATCTTATTAGTGGTGTTGATCATATGGGTTGTGTACTTTTAATAGGAGTTTAGGAAATTATGTGCGTACTATGTTTGTTCAAGTTTCGAATTGGTTAGATTGAGGTTATTGATATTAGAAATTGATTATAATTACACTGATGTTGAGTTTTAGGGTGATATTATTATGGTTACCAATTAATGTTTTCAAAGTCATACAATGATGGAGTTTGATGTTTAGTGATAATAGTTAAGCTAATTTGTTGACATATTATATATGTTAGTTCTAAGTCTAGCATATTATATTGTGAGACTTTAGGAATGAGTTGAGAATAAAGATAATTCTTAATGATAATATTGATGTGTTTATCAACCTTGTTAGGTCGAGTTAATTACCTCTACTTATGTATTTAATTAAGGGATTACATAACACAAGGGTTCTTTGACGTCATTATATTTTCTTTCCTATCGAAGAATTATATAGGTTATGTTGTTCATTAACAGGTTATTGTTTTCCAAATAATATTTGCTTCTTATGAGATATCGAAGTAGTCCTTTAGTTAAAATATTGAAATCTTATCCTAAAAGACTTGAATTTTTTTGTATCAAGTGAGGAAACTTTATTAGCAAGTTCTCTTAGTTGTGAGAAGACATGAAGAGTACCTTGTGGTAAGCTAGAGTAGTTTATATCCAAGTAATTTTTAACAAATAACCACCCTAATGTCTCTTGTATGCTAAAGCCTTAAATATTAGTTTGGAGCAAGAAATTTTTGACTCACTTTTTATCGAGCTTTTTGATATACCAAAAAAATGATACGCACGAGGAGTGTAAACAAAAATAATTTTTAGAGTTGGGTAATGAAAGTTCCGAAACGTTAAATGGAGGTCTAAGGAAGTTTTCAAATTGGGATGTAGTGAAAGGTTTTGCTTTTCGATAATTAGGATTAATTAAATGTAACAATACAAGAAATATCCAACGATGTTACAACACATCTTCTTATGATCAAGTCATCACATAGACTGATATTAGGTCTATAGCACTTTGAGTTCATGTTATATACCATAGTCATTGCATCAAGAGGTAGTATTAGTGTACCGTAAATTTGTTTATTATATTCTTTTTGGTTAAGACTTAGAGTTTGATGGCATATATTTTTTTTGCTTATGACTTATAATTAGATAATTTTAAAGTAATGATTAGGTGTAAATAAAAGACAAGGCCCTCGTAGTTCAATGTAGTTAAAGGTTGTTTG
>NC_080052.1:5471778-5521778 GCF_026212465.1 Amaranthus tricolor | reverse complement strand
TATATATATATATATATATATATATATATATATATATATATATATATATATATATATATATATATATATATATATATATATATATATATATATATATATGCAAGATCAAATGAGGAAGATTTAAAATAAGAACGATAAGGATTTTTGTTTAATTACTATATATACAAAAAAGGATATTATATTATAAATTAAGAACATTTTCTTCAAATTTATGTCATAATTACTTTTTGTGTAAGATAGTGACTTTTACAATTAAGTGTTTTTGGCTCAATTGTGACCTTAGATTTTTTTATTTTATTGAAATCAATGGTGTTGAATGTTTCTTATCCTTCACTTTTTCAACACCCTTCTTATTGGATCTTGCACCTACATATATATAGTAACCCTATATAAGTTGTATTGCTATTGTTGTAGTGTATAGAGCCAAGCTACAAGCTTGAGTCTCCCATCCTTACCATACTTAGAGCTGTTCAAAATAAACCCGACCCGAAAATCCGACCCGAAATCAAAAATTATCCGACCCGAAAAAATGTAAATTTTTTAGGTTTACCGAACTGGAATTACCATAAGCGATACTTCACTCGCACTGTTTGATAATCGAAAAGGGAAAAATCGAACTCAAACTGCAACCGAATTTTATAACCGATATATAAACCTTAACCGATGTTACCCGAACTGAACAGTGATCGACTAGAGTCAAAACCGACTCGAATTATGCACGTAACCGAATGCAACCTGACTAAAACCGATTAAGATCGAACCGTTTTTAACCGGAACTGATACAAACCCGAATCGATTATTAATCGAACTGTTTTTAACCCGAACTGATACCAACTCGAACCGATTGTTAATCGAACTGTTATAAATCCGAATCAATTTTTCACCTAATTTTAGCAAATTAGGTCCAATTTCAGTTTTCTAATTATGATTTTTTGAATATTTGAAAACTAATTTCTAATATTGAATGATTTTAAACAAGATTATATTTAAATATTTTAGCAAATCAATTATAAACCAATAAGATTCCACCAATTCTTCAAGCTTTAAGCCCTAAAAATTTACATTCATCACTTATACATCCACCAAATATAAATATACAAATATTATGTTTTTAACCCCAAAAATTTACATCCATCACTTATACATCCACCAAATTAACATATACAAATATCAAGTTTTTTACCCCAAAAATTTACATCCATCACTTATACATCCACCTAATGTAAATATACAAATATCAAGTTTTTAACCCCAAAAATTAACATTCAATCAGCAACTATATATAGTTATATATCCACGATAAAAGTATCATCCATCAAATGTACGTGAGTATGTCCACCATTAAATACTTTCTCCAAAACAAAACATAAAAGTCGACAACGAGCACCAAAATCTCTCACGTACTGCTGCTTTGCTTGTGGTACTATATTTCAATTTTGAACAAAAACAAACAAAAAAAGTATTAAAAGAAAGTAATTCATTCTTATAAGAAAGATACAAAAAAGAAACGCTTAAAATTTTTCTACCAGAATATGTATCACATGTCGGGTGAGATCATTGTAATGCGTCTCAAGGTCAACAAACGCCGCATGTTTAGCAAGCTACCAACATGAATCATAGCTAAAGAAACATTTCTAATTGCCTAATCTCAAGTAAACAAGGCTATTAGAAAGTTGCCTATAAGACTAAGACTCATGGATAACATTCACCCAACCCAACAACTATCAAGTTTCCATGTGACTTGTAAGGTTAAATTACTTGTGTCCAGATTTCGTGTTTCAATTTGAGCCACAATCAGATCCATAAGAACCAACATCATTTGCATGGCAACAATCAAGTGAACAAACCATAACTGAGTACATAAAGTACACGAAACACGAGTTATAATAGAATGATAATTAACTAACATTTATTTAAAAAGTAAAATACGTACCAGATTCTGAAGACGAGGATCCACTTGGACCCTGATCTCCCTTAGCATGCGATTCTGCATCGGGGACTAAGTCACTTCCAACAACTAATCCTACTTCATCAGGTTCTTCTTCATATCCAAACAACCAATTACGAGTTAAAATCAAGGCTTCAACATGTCTTGATAAAAGGGATGCTCTCCATCTATTCAAAATTCTTCCTCCCATAGAAAAAGTTGATTCGGATGCAACTGTGGTTATTGGAATAGCCAATATGTCTTTAGCTATTTCAGACATAATTAGGTAAGTAGTTTGTTGGTCTTTCCAATACAACAAAATATCAAATTTCGAATCACCATGCATGTGCAAAGGTGATTCAAGGTATTTTTCCACTTCCGATAAAATATTTGAAGAAAAAAGTAGTTCTTGAGAACTTTCAAAACTCTGTAAACAAACAATAAAATATATGAAACTTATTAATAGTAATAATAATAAATATACTGTTAAAAGGAGTTTAAAATTAAATAATACATACCTCATAGCCATCAGAATCACGAGAGCATGAACCAACTGATGCGACATTTTCAGAAGTAGAAGCTTGATGAGTTTTAGTCGATAAAGTAATTGTAGACTTGTAATCATTGAAAAGATTGACAAGTCCTGAGCGAACCCTCACAATTTGTTGATAAACCTCATCCTCAGATTGATAAACCTTTCTAAAATGATGTTTTAGAAATGGAATCTTATGCCTAGGGTCAAACACCGCAGCAATAGACAAAATTAAAGAGGACTCGCCCCAATAATTCTCTAACTTCTCAAACATCTCATTTCCCATCCCTCTAATGCAGGTATCCTCACTTTCACAAGCACGTCGTAGGTGGTATTTTGCCTTACAAACTTTCTCATTTCCTGTGTTCGAAATATTGTCAAATTGAAAACCATTAGCTTCATTTGCCTCATTAAAATTCATCTTCCTACAATTAAGAATTAGAGATTGAACAAATTTAATCTCATCTTCTAATTTCAAAAGAAGTATTGAACATTGTTTGAACAAAATTATATATTAATATATATTTAAGATTACTAATACAATTACAAACTATCTTATACTTCTCCGAATAATAAGCTATTAAAAATGAGTGACAAAGAAACACTGCTTGGAGGACTTATAGCTGGTATTCTGAGAGTACTTCAACTCAGACTACACCAACTAAGAGTGCAAGTAAGCCTCCGAATCCTGGGTATGGTCCGATGATTTTACGCATAGTTCCCATAGAGGAATGACACCAACAATATTTGAATATTTTTTCACTATAATGAGCAGATCACAGCTCTCCTTGATCCATCATCAACAAATTTGCTTCTTCGTGATACTGTGAAAATTGTGTCCGATAGAAGCAAAAACATTTACGTTAGAATATTCAGATCCAATATATGATTGTGAATTGTAGAACTAACGTCAACCATAGTGGTATGATCAATAACAAAGAAAATGATGCTAATGAAAAAAGATTTTGGTCCATTTGATAAAGCTAACTAAAAACACCAGAACATGGGTTCAACATATGAACAACTTACAAAAACTTGACAGTTGCAACCATTTCAACATAGGAACAACATATGAACAACTTACAGGGGTCCATTTGATAAAGCTAACCATGAATATCAGCCTTTTTCTATACAAAAACTTACAATTTCAACCCAAACAAGAAAACAGATGCAAAAGTACAGCGACATTTGGAGATTTACAGTTGAATAGTTGCTGAAGAATCGAATTGACAGTTGAACAGTTCAACCCAAACTTACAATTTCATGTAATCTATGATAAACACTGATGATAAAATCTATGATAAACTAGCACTCTAGCAAGAACTCAAAAGACACTGATGTGGTAAGAGCAAATAAACACATGTTCATCCCTAAAAAATCTATGATAAAATAAAATTCAGCCCATTACAAAATTAGAACTCAAATGCAAATCAAAGTTAGATCAAAAGGAAGAAGGAGTATTACAGTAGAACTTGGTGCCTAATTCCAATTATCAGCTCATTTTGAAAGATAAAGAATGCCAAATTGCTACTAACACATACAATTGCTACGGTACAGAGAAAAAGAAAAAAAACAAGAACTTCATACCTACGGTACTACATGCTGCCGGAGATGAACGTGTTCTACCGGCCGGATTGGAGGAGAACAGATAGGATTGTAAAAGGGCCGCCGGTTTCAGTGAGAGGATGAAGAAGAGAGAGTTGAGTTAGGGTTTATTAGAGCAAGATTTGGGAAATGTCGCTGTTACAGGATGAAGAAAGGAACCAAAATCCTTTTTTATCAAATGACGGTGACGTGGCAAGTTGTTGACCGCTGATCTGATATTAGCATTATAATCCAACGGCTAAAACATCTTATCCGTGTGCTATCGAAATAACCAATAACATTTTGTGCAAGTAATGTATCAATTGAGTAATATATTCATCAAATTGGACAATTAGTTATCTAAAATAATTTATTTGAGTAATATAAATATTTTATATCAAATATTAAATATTTTTATTATTGAATTTGGTAAAATTGCATAATTTAGGCTATTTAATTCAAAGTAACAAAAAAGGTGAAGTACTAGTTTCATTTACTATAAGTCTTTAATAGATCGAATTACAATAAGTGAATTACGATCGATTATTAATAGCCTATAAATTACTTTAGAGCATTCAATATCAGTAATAACTAATAAGTAATAGCATTGAGTTAACTGTCAATGATAATCTGTAACTGTAACTATAACTCTATAAGATAGTTCGTATTAGTTTCATTCACTCCAATAGGTCTAGTTGCGAACATTAATAAGTTTTAAATTAAATACGATCAATTATTAGTGTAATATATTTATTATTTTAAAGTCTTCAAGGTCACTAATAAGTATAAATACATAATATCATATAAAGTGGTTATGATTACTTGATTAATCTAATTCACTTTGTTATATATAATAAGTTTCAATTATCAAACTTAGAAATACAATCGATTATTAGTGTAATAGAGTAATGTATATTCTAATAGCCTATGAGATAGTTTAGATTATTCTTATTCATTCAAACAAATCGAGTTTCGATTATCGAGTTTTAATATTTAATCAATTATCAAAAGTAGCAACATGATGCATTATTAAATATTAGTCTCATATATATATATATATATATATATATATATATATATATATATATATATATATATATATATGTATATATATATATATATATGTATATATATATATATATATATGTATATATATATATATATGTATATATATATATATATATATGTATATATATATATATATGTATATATATATATATATATGTATATATATATATATATGTATATATATATATATATATATATATATATATATGTATATATATATATGTGTGTATATATATATATATATACATACATATATATATATATGTATATATGTATATATATATGTATATATATATATATGTATATATATATATGTGTGTGTATATATATATATATATGTATACATATATATATATATATACATATATATATATATATATATATATATATATATGTATATATATATATATGTATATATATATATATATATATGTATATATATATATATATATATGTATATATATATATATATATATATATATATATATATATATATATATATATATATATATATATATATATATATATATATATATATATATATATATATATATATATCTATATATATTTATATCTATATCTATATATATATATATATATATATATATATATATATATATATATATATATATATATATATATAAACTAATTGAAATAAATTGATCTGCCATAAAATGAGCATACATCAATTAAAAACCTGACTATTAACTTATTTCGATATTGACCCGATCGATAGTTGTTCGTAACCGATAACTAGTCGAAAAATAAAGCTCGAACCCGATTTGTGCCCGAAAAAACCGAACTAATGTAAGACCGATGACAACCCGAGCTCGATTGACACGCGACTCGAATTTCAACCGATAACAAACCGGTTTGAACCCGATAATGCGAACAACCGTTGTTAAACTGATCCGTAACCAACCGATCTGACCCGAGTATGACCCGTTGTTGTATACAACCGAAAATATACCGATTCGAAAACCAACCGAGCCAAATTACAACCGTCCGAAACCGACCCGATGACCCCAATGAACACCTCTAACCATACTCATTCGATTCTCTACTCAAATGTATATCTAACTTACACTACTCTCAATTGATGTAATTCCTTTAGCTTTGTAATGAGCTTTGATGCTCCTCTATCCTTTAACACATAATGATGCACTAGCCTAGGATGGTGGATAGTAGTGTGTAAAATGAGACCGAACCGGCAGTCCGAACCGAAATCGAACCGGACCGGTTGCATCCGGTTTGGGCTCTGGGTCTTAATTATTCTTCATTCTGGGTTTTCGGTCCGATCCGGTCAATGCCCGGAAAAATTCGGGTTAGACCGGATTAGACCAAATGTATATAAAATTAATTTTGAAGGGGAATAATATTTACGATTTTTATGTATATACTTATTTAAAGGTCTTTATATTTTTATTTCTAACACAAAATAAGTTTTTTAACTCAAATATTTTAAATTTATAATAATTAATTTGCTAAATTATTCTAAAATCTTCAATTTCTTAATTTATTTTTGGTATCAAAAATGACTTCCGGTCCAATCGGTCTAAACTCAGACCGGACTGGGAGGAAACCGAGTTAGACCAGGACCGAACCGGATCGGTTTCCCGTCTTAGCAATTTCAAAATTCCAGTCTTTCGGTCCGGGTTTGGACCGGTAAACACCCCTAATGGTGGATGTAGCCTAGCTCATTAATGGTGAACCACCTTAAATCTTGGTGTTAATGTTTGTTTTACTTTTATTGCTTAAATCACCTTAATACTTGCATATAATTATTGTTCATTAGTGCACCTTCAAGCCATCGTCATTAACCCTTCGTGTCACCTTTAGGCCCACACTCCCGCATTCGTTAGCTAACTCTAACATGATGTTTACAAGTGACCAGACCTGAAAAATTCAAACTGAATTCAAAAGTAATATGAATAGAACTAGGGATGTAAACGGGGCGGGGCGGGGCGGGCATTGGAATTACCATCCCCATCCCCACGGCAGGTATAATTTTTTTCCCCGTCCCCGCCTCGATGGGTTTGTATCTAAAACCATCCCCGCCCCACCACCCATCTGGGTATCAATCCCCGTGTAATACCCATTTTCTCCGCCCCATCACCCGTCAAATCCCCGCTTAATACCCATCTGTGCCACATATTTATATTCAATCCTTGTCTCAAACAAATATACATGTCTAAAACAAAAGTATTTCAACATCAACTCAAAATCATCCAAAGTAAATCAATCCAGAATAATCTCATCCAAAATTTTTATATATTTTGAGGCGGGTATCTTGAGGCGGGGTGGGGCGGGTATGGGGCGGGGCGGGGATGGGGCGGGTATCACCTAAAACCTATCCCCATCTCCATCCCCGCGGTGGGTATGAATTTTATACCCGTACCCGCCCCATGACCCATCAAATCGGGACCCATCCCCTCCCCGATGGGCAGGTCTCTTATTAGACCCGCTCCGCCTGCATTCCTAAATAGAACAATACTTTTTTTCAGGTTGAGCAACCCGACATCACCATGTAATAACCAAAAATGTTAAAATTAAACCCAAATTGTGATTAATTTTTATCTGAACCTAATAGAAATCAAATTAAGTCATATTCTCCCCAATCTGATATGTTCAAACATCTGAATAAGTGCCTAATTCAACATGATACATATTCAATACGATTATACTAAAAATATATATCCGATAAATGAATACACAAATCAAATCAAGTCATATTCTACCCACGTTGTATTCTCCGAAATATTTGAATAATCGAAAAACAGAGTACTCTATTAATTATCAAATTTAACGATATTAATTATTGGTAATGAAAATAATTTATAGTGTAAATTTTCATAATATATAATATTTCATTCCCATAGTAATAAACTACATGTTTAAATGATAATGCAATGAAATGAATTTTGTGAAGAAAATAAAATTGTGAAAGGGGAATAAACATAATTTTTAGGTATTTCGAGATATATCTTTACTAAAATTACACTAATTTTTTCATTATAAATTACACCATTTAATACCGATAAGGCGATTACCAAAAAGTAATGTAATATATCCATAACATTTTAACGTCCTTTCTTTTTAAGATTTGAATTGTATATGAAGCTATCTTTTTTAGGACCTTTCAACATGGCTAATGTGATTTATAAAACTAAGTGGCACTATATTGTAAATTATGTACATCTTAACGAGGTTTTAGAAAAAATGAACGCTAATTGATTAATTGATATTTTAGTTAATTGACTATAACTATTTGCTAATAAGTAAATCAAATTGGTCTAATTAGTGTTATTCACTCTAATAGATTGAGCTTTGATTATTAAACATAAAAATATAATCAACTTATATATTCATAAATTTAAGTTTACAATTACATATTTTCGTATCTTTAGAGTTAAAAATCAATTATCAATGTTTGTTAAGCTATTTTTAATTAAATTAGAAGAAAAATAATAAACTTATTTTTGATTTACAATCAATTAAGAAAAAGTGACAAAGTAACAATTACCAATTTTAATGTTTTTCCATAAACAAAGAGAATTTGATCATATATCCATTTAAAAATCACTATCAACTGACTCCGATATTGACACAATCCATAGTAGCATGTAACAGAATCCTACTCAAAAAATAAAGTCTAAACTCAATTTGTGTTCAGTTAAATCGCACCAATTATTAACCAATAATAACCTGAGCCCGATTAACACTCAACTCGAGTAACAATCACCAATTGATTTGCATAGTAAATGTTTTTCCATAAAAAAAGAGAATTTGATCATATTTCCATTTAAAAATCACTATCAACTGACTCCAATATTGACCCAATTCACAGTAGCATGTAACATAATCCTACTCAAAAAATAAAGTCTAAACTCAAATTGTGTCCAGTTAAACCGCACCAATTATTAACTGATGATAACCTGAACCCGATTAACACTCAACTCCAGCTTTAATCGGCAATGAAATGGTGCAAACCCAATAATTGTTCTTCAATTGAAGCCCAACTTAACGATCTGACCCAAATATGACTCGACGAGCCACGTTTCCGAAAGTAAGCGATTCAAAATCCTACCGAACCACATCACACCCGTTGAAAAGCGATCCGATAACCAGAATAATTACCTCTATCGACTATTAGTATACAACCCCAGACCCTGACCATAGTTTTCTATGAGCGGGATACACTGAATATGATGTTGATGACGACTATTAGTATACAAACAAGAACCATTTTCGTGTGGATGGCAGTCTCCCGTGTGATATCAGTGTACACTCAATCGTACAGAAATAGTAGCTGCTCCAAAAATGATCGACATATTTATATTTCTATACACATGACCATAAAAAAATTCTTGACTACTAATCATTCAGCAAATACATGGTTTGCAGTTTCTTTTATCAAGAAGCACAGAAAATTCAGGAAATATTACTATACTATATGAGCCCATCATATGCAACGTTTAAATTCAATCTATTTGCAACTAAATCATATCTAAGAAGCTAACCGAAGAATGAAGCACGGAGTGTAGACTAACCAGTATACATAGTCCCCGACTTTATCCTTGCTTCTACGTGTTTTTCACTCATCGATTCGCAAGGAAATCCCGTATGAAGTTGAAAGTATAAATCATAATGGAACCGAGGTGCATTGTCTTGGACGAAAATTTTCTTTAGATAATAGTTTTCGGACAAGATTTTTGAGCCTATCAGCACCAGGACCAGGCCATATTTCAGAAGTGTCGTTTACCACTCTATAAGAAGAACCGACAGTATCATTCCCATTTTCTGTCGCCAACCATTTTCCAGGCACAAATCCATTGCTATTGCTACGCAATAGCTCAGAATCAATCTTGTCTAATACTGCTTCTCTTTTCCCAAATTTCCTTGCAAAGGGTGCGTTGCTGTTCACCATGCTTTTGTAATTTTCGCTTGTTAGAAAATGTGGGTGTTGTTTGGGAGGATTATCCCATGATATGAAATGAAGGTCGTGATTTACTGTCGTATTCTTGAATTCCTCGACATTGCATATAACAGTATGGAAGTACCCTTCAGGTGATGAAAGGAAGTTGGCGTAATACATTAGAATTGTCCTCGGGAGATTATCCCAACCCCATAAACAGTACTCAACGAAAGGGCGAGAAAGCATCATCCAAGCAGAGCCTGTATATAATTTGAAGGCTGTAGGTAAGCCTCTTTTTTCAGGTGCCCAAAAGATATCAGATTTTTGAGAGCTGTAGAAACCAGGATCAATTAAAATAGGTCTTGCTCTATGGAACCTGTCAAAAACAAGAACATATTCACTCTGGTTCAACATCGTTTGGATAGAAAATACACGTGAGAAAAAACGAGTGTCACGTACTCTTTCCACCCAATGTCGCTAGTATGCTCAATAAAATTAAGGTCTCTTGGTATGGTTGATAATACATGCAGCAAATCTGTTGCACAACATCGGAAAGCAAATCAGAAAAAGTACTGTCGAGGAACTGACCGAAAATGTGGGACTAAAGGATCCATTTGGAACAGCAGATAACAAGTAGTATGTTGAAATATTGTGAATAAGCACTAAACCGTAGCAAAAAAGGTAGAGGTGTTTAAAATAGACCCAATGATCTGGTAAATAGAATAATAATGTAAAAATCAATGTGGACACAAAACCCAATTTTTGAACCGACCCGAAACAATGACCTGAATGAGCACCTCTACAATGAAGTATTGTTGCCAAAATACAGATATTTGGTCCCTACTACTTTCCTTGCTTGAATCAAAGAATGAAAGTCTGCCAGTCCTGTTAGTGGCTGTGATAAACAAGTATTGTTGCCAAAATATGGATATTTGACTTTCATATGGGACCTCATAGACGTTCAACTGACACAAAGACATACATCTTGTGACTCAAGTTCATCTATTACTCCTTTTATTATTCTAATCCTAATAAGTTCAAGAAACACACAAGGGGATATGAAATGCATAATCATAGTATTATAACTAATCTTTCATGCCAGAGTAAGACTATGCTTGGCAAATGATTGTTGGCCAGTTTGATCTACTAAAAATATTGGTTGATAAAAGAATGGTTTTAACTAGCTGTTTAAACCAATTGTTATGAAAATGTTAGGCGAAAATCAATTGTTGGTTATTGGTTGTTTATTAGAAAAATTATGGAAACTCAAAAGGCAATGGAAAAACCACCTTAAGTAATATTTTGGTTTTGAATTAAAAGCCATATTTTAGCTGGCATAAAAATCTTTCACCGAAGTCTTTTTCTAACTGTTTAACCAACTAAAAAGGCAAAAGCCAATAAATAGCTAATGCAAAAGCGAATTGCCAAACACCCTTAAATTTCCATCTTAAGCGAAAACTCGATTTTGATTCTTTTCATATGCCAATATACCTCCTTGGATTAAATTGTACTCTTTCCTGATTTAGGCCATACAACATCATTTGGAAAAATGAATGCAAGTATTGACTCCAAATTGAGAGAAGTTTTTTCATCCAAAATTATTTTCCTTTTTCAGCTCATAATATTCAACATTCTCCATCTCGCTCATTTTCTTTTAATTGTCATTTTAGTCTGTGCCACTCATTTTACATAATTTCTATTTTCAAACAATGATCTATTATTTTGTTTTTATCTAATCCATACATTTTAACACGTTTTTAATTTCACCAAACAAATTTATTCTTTCTCTCTTTATTTAATACCAATATCCATTTTTTTCTTAAATAACTTTCCTTTTTCTATCATGCAAATATATCTAAAGAGAGGGAGTACAATAGAATACTAAATCAAAATTGCACACCCTATAACAAATAAAAGTATTCCACAGAACGTGGGAGTATAATATCAAGTATGATGCTGATCCATGTTTGGCCATTCCGCCCATTACCATCCTTACAGCTTCACTAATCTTTATACAAATAATAAACTGCCGCCGCTAACACATAATGAAGACATGCCCACCTAAGTACATTTTTCACTTGAGGAGACCAACCGATAGAATAAAAACTCCCATTATGTCTCTTATATAACCCGTTTGAAAGTTGCCGTGATGTTAAATTTCGTTATATAACGATTTATGATATTTCAAAGTCAAAACGCCGCGTTGATCGTTACGTAATGTGTAATGCCTGTTATTTTACCGTTATAACAATATTTTACCGTTATAACGTTATTTGCCTTCCCATTAAAATTTCATTAATACCCATTAACTTCAACACAAATTGTTATGACTTGTGAGAGAATATCTCTCAGAGAGATGCATTAGATATATAGCCTAAATAGCCAATTAATACAAATTAAAAAGAAAATAAGGATATGCGTTTCTTGTTTTAAGGTCGTCTCTTTGAGACGTCTCTTTGAGAGATGGTCTCTCACAAGAGTAGCTGTGACTTAAATTATTAATCACTTAAATTTCAGTTAGTCATAACTATAGTTGATAAACAAAATAATTAACTAATAACTAATACGTTAATTAATTATAGACGAAAAAAATCTCAAATATTGCAATTATAATAGCTAATTGTATATTCATCATCATCATGATCCTACCCAGTGTATCCCACTCATAGAAAAAAACTATGGACAGGTCTGGGGAGGGAAGGACGGCGGCAAATCATACCCATAAAAGAAAGCGCGGCTAAAGGAGTTCTCCGGCTCGAAAAAGAATCTCGTACCCATAAAAGAATCTCAAATATTGCAATTATAATAACTAATTGTATATTATTGCATAATAATAGCAATTCAACAACAAAAATGGCATTATAAGTTCAAAATTCCCCTTATGTGATTATTTTTTCAAAACTAACACGCATCGGGCGTCATTCACATTATTTCTCCATTATACCTATTTTTTGCAATACCACGACCGTTTCCACAAACACATCCGCCCACATAAACCCATATATATTACATTTTCACCAATTTTTAAATATGAAATATGGCTGACCTTCACCCACTTTAAGCTCCGTCATACAAGCTTAGCATTCGTATAAAAACTCCCAATCTTCGGGGGTAAAAGAGATCCTTTTCCGATGGTATTCCAACAAGTTGTCCAAATTCACAGATTTGGCAACTTAGCAGTTAAGAAAGTTTATAAATACTCACAAGTCACAGTGTGCCAAAACTAGCTCTTACGTAAAATTAAGGTCCAGCAATAAATACAGAGTACATTATGAATATATCCACCTTTGCCTTAAAAACTAAATATGGTTATGATAACATCTGATCTTAGATGTTGTATTGATGGTTACCAATCAACAATAAAGCTGTGTGTCACATGCCAATGAAATTCCAGCAATTTAAAGGATGTTTTGTTTATATACAAGTACGGACCTCCTCGATGTACATATTTTCAGTTCACCTAAGTTCAATCCAATCTAGTTTTTAACAGGTTTTGTGTTCACTTATGCATTTACATTAATTAATATCGAACATTTGGTTATTGCTATTAAATTACATTATTAAAAATAAATGTTAGTTTGAAGTTTCATAAAATACTTGTGTTATTTCTTCTTAGTTTTTCGATATAATATGGTTCAAATAAATTTAATTCAATTTGAATAAGTTTTAACGCAGCTTTTGTATTTTCACTAATTTTTCTATATTGGGCAAGAGGAAAATCGTTGAAAATCAAACATTGGTCATATAATACAAGCAAACGCCTAAAACTGCTAAATTAACCCAAAATTCTATGACATTTCACTATTACACATATTTAAGTTCTATATTAATAAATTCAATTAAAGTTTATTTAATCCTAAGTATTAGATTAAGTATAACATATAAAATATCTAATACTACTATAATTAGCATTCAACAAACTAAAAAACCCATAAAATCTAGCTACTTACTTCAATAATAACATAGCTTTTCTATAACAAAATCATGGTTGATCAAAGTCATTAATTAATTAATTAATAGAAGTAGTTATAAACATTTGTACTATTATTTCTAAAATATTCTCTGAAGATCCCAAGTAGATTTAAAAACAAAAAACTCATCACAAATCCCAAATTCCAACAATAAAAACATCAAATAGCAAAAAAAAAATATTAAAAAAATAAAAAAAGAAAGTAAACAAACTATAATTATACTTACCATCCTGAGTAACAAGAGGGTAATCAGAAGCACTCAAATTAATAAACCAATCCCAAGTCCCACCTTCCTTCAACAAAATTGCCATTCCATGAAGGGTATTGCTCACCATTGTAGGACCTCTATAAGTTACCAAATTACTCTTTGCCATTACTCTAACATTACCCACTTCTCTAAACACACTTTCTTTCTCCACGAAATCTATCAAATCTAATCTTTCATCAGGGGGTGCCTCTAAATCCAAATGAACAACATATTCATTCCATGGATGATAAACTGCCTTTAATGTTCTTTTCAAACTTTCACCATCACCTCTTGAACCAGAAATTAAATAAGCAATTTTAGGAAGTGGGTTTTTGGAAATTGGTGAAATTCCCATCTTTGATTCTACAAATTCAGGGGTTTTCAAGAGGGTTTTTTGATCTAGTGAGGTTTTATAGAGTTTGGTTTTTGAATTGTAGGAAGTTATAAGGGAAAGCAAGACTAATAAAGGAAGTAATACCAATAAAAAGAAGCATTTTTTTGTTTTTTGGATTTGGATGATTTTGGTACTTAAATCCATAATCTTGTTGCTATTGATGATGCTTATTCTACTAACATTGTTGGTGCATTTCTCCAATTCTAATGGCATTCAATTTTGGGGCAAACTTGAAAAAGATTGAAAATTGGAGAAATTTGTTATTGGGTTGTGGTATAATTTGTTGAATCAGGTGAAATATATGAGAAATTTGCTAGGAATTTTCTCTTGGGAAAATGGCGTAGGAGAAAGGGAAGGTTGTGGAGGAAAACAACAAAACGAAAAGATTGGAACTTTATGTTGTTTGCTACGAGTAAAATGGTGATTGGAGAAGTGGTATTAATCAACTATTTAATTCATGATATGTTTATATGCAAGTCAATTTGTTGTTTATTGAGACGAGGAAGGAGACTTATATTGAACTATTAATAAAACGTGGACTTTATTTAATTTTTTTCGGACAAAAAATGTATTTTTGTTCTAGTATTGTAAATTAGGGAAAAAAAATAAATTTGCTTGAAAAAATAAGAGTTAGATATTTTGGGTCAGTTTAAAATCAGGCTTTGTGTTTATATTGCTTTATATTTTTGCTGGATTTTAATAGTTGCTACAGCTCCTGTATTAACTATTGTTCATCAATTGACCTTATTTTGATTATACTTCTCTTTTAATGCAAAACATAGTGAAGTAGAATCTTATTTGATTTTTCTTAATGCATATTTTTATAATATCAAAGATATTAAAGATAAAAATTATTCATTGCATAGTGTAAAAAACGAAAATATAGCTACTATTAAAAATTAGAGGAGGTATATAATTGTAATTCTATTTTTAAAGTCAAATCAAAGGATTCGATTATAAGGTCGGTTAAATATCAGGTGGTTGAGTCTGTTTTGAACGCCTCTATATACGTAAGCAATGCTCTGGAAACATTATACATATCCGTAGTGTGTTTTAGTTATTGATATTAAATGTTAGTGAATAGTGATAAGAATAATTTGAGTAAAAATTTTCATGAAACGTATTGTGTCGTTCCCATGATAATGAAATTTTAATTAAAAAATTACTATTTTTCATTATCATCTAACACCACATCTACAAATGATGATGCATTCAAATTAGACCTGGGAAAACGGTCGGTCGGTCGGGTTTTGGGTCGGATCAATTTCGGTCGGGTTATTTTCGGGTCGGGTCAGTTTCGGATCAGGTCAGTTTCAGGTCGGGTCAGTTTCGGATCAGGTCAGTTTCAGGTCGGGTCAGTTTCGGATCAGGTCAGTTTGAGGTCGGATCACTCTGGGTTTCGGGTAGGTTCGGATTGACCCAACTGGTTACCATAAAACATTAGAATATTCAATCGACTAATTCAACATAAAAAAAATCATTAAAATGTCTAAAAAAAATCATTAGAGAAATTACATGTACGATTTTCAAAAAATAGTTGGTATGTCAGGTTCATTTAAGTGCAAGAAAAATAGGGGAATTAATACTTATTTTGAAAGACTTGTAAGATACGCGCTTTATAAAAGTTATTTTGTTTATTATAATTGTAACGTTAGATAAAAATGACGTTAAAATTATCTTCACAATTTTCATGTTGGAAAGATATACAACTAACTAAGTACTTATTTTGTCTTATAAGATACGCGTTTTATAATTAAGGGTAGCGACATTCGTTTTTTGAAAAGCTCATTCAAACGTGCGAAACGTTCGTATAAATTATATTGATTTGCTTATTGAAATGTAGAAGAATTAAAAACTCATTTGACTGATTTAACAAGATACATGTATTCAATTAAGATGATTATAACGTCCTGTTTTTAAAGAAAAATAATTACGATGGCTAAAAAGACGTTAAATACGTGTTTTTTGAGATCTATTGATGAGTTTTAGGGTTCAATTGATATACTCAATATGTTGAGATACTTTGAAAACTAAAATTTTATTTGAAATGAATTCTAACATTGAAATTACTCTAAAAATTGATATTAAATCTGTCAAAACGGGTCGGTTTCCGGTCGGATCATTTTCGGTCGGGTAATTATCGGGTCGGTCATGTTTCGGATTAAGTCGCTTTTGGGTCGGTCGGGTTCGGGTTTTGTCGGGTCGGGTCCCGGGTTCATTTTCGGGTCGGATCAAATTTTCCCAGGTCTAATTCAAATGAATTCTTTGTAGAAAATGATATAGTTAAAATTGAACGGACATAACTATTAAACTTCAAGAAATTTTCTTATTAAGATTACATTGACTTTTAATTATTATTCTCACTATCAAATATTGTATTGATCATGGGCAAAGCTAGGCTTTTATGTAACGTAGGAGAAAAATTTTCATATTAATATCATCAAAAGTATTAAGTTTTAAAAAAGATTTTTTTGTTTTCTTGATATTAAAGGTTCTTTATTTTATATATGTTATTAATTTCAAGTTGTTTTTTCATTAGCGAACACCATTATTGTTGACCGTTAAATGTTTATTAAAGAAAAAGTTAACCTATATCCAAAGTTAATGAAAAAAATATTATAAATGGATTATGAAAAAAAAAATATTAAAAATATCCTATACCAAATATTTATTTAATTGTTAAAAAAAAAAAGCCGAAATCCATCTAAAAAACCTAATCATCATACAACATACTAATTCATAAGCATTTTGTGCCCCGTTTGTCACTATTACAATGCATTTTACAAGTTGTGTCAAGTATTACACTTACAATGCAATTTCAATGACATGCAAATTATCAATGAAGACTTTTATTTGAAGTGGTTGTAATTGTAATATAACAATTGTTGTTGACATAAACTCCACAAATTCACACTAATAGTAATATGAATATTAATCTAACCCAAAAATTCATGTAAGACTAATTAATGTAAGGTAATTATTTTTAACCTCTCCCTTCATATTCCCAAATTCAATGCACTGTAAAGTGAGAGCTTACTAGAGAAGGTGACAAGTTTGAGAAATAAAATTAAGAGTAATACATTAGGAGTAATTTATGCAATCTTATCTTATCTTATCCTATGCATTATAAATTCTCAACAAAAGAGACATCAAAAATAACCATAGTATGTAATATACAAACAAAACATACATGTAACATCAATATATGGTACGATTGAAGATGTTTTCAATTACTACTACTTTCAATTGTTATCAAAAACATATGAGGTCACCAATTTCAGTACACCACCATCAAAATCATCATCATATCCAGTGTATCTTGCTCATAGGACAATGATTAGTTTATAAGGAAGGAAGGAAAGCGGCAACTCATACCTATAAGGAGAGTGCGGCCAAAGAGTCCCTCGACAATATAATTGGTATATATTTCCGAGATTTAATTCTAACATCCAATTTGAAAGGGAATATCTAATCATAATATCTTTTCAAGTGTATCACTATGATAACATCATAAGCACTTTATGTATTATGATTATATTTAGTATAAAATTGCTAATACTTAAGCCTTGATCGATAATTATCATGCATATCCAAGAAATTGTAAAAGGTTCTATATGAGGATTTTGCTAATTTTTGTCAAATGTCCAACATTTATGAACCGAAACAATCTGTAAAAACAAAAGTAAACACCAACTGTGTATAGCACGGGTAAAATCCTAGTTAAAAAACTAATTGCTAAACCCAAAATGGGTATTATAGAAGGAATATGGTGAACTTGCCCACGTAACTTTACAACAATAACGCTAGCAAAGTGGCAGGGACTTGAAAAAAAATAGATTATTTTGGTAAGATTTGAAACTTAAAGTTAAAATTTTTCATTGCCTTGACGTAATTGGAAAAAAATTACCAAATTCGACTTATAATATGTCAGGTTCATTTAAAGATGTTTTGAATGGTGTAACTTGAGTGCACATTTGATGTGTACATTCATGTGTGTCTCTTGGGATAGAATTCTATGAGTGTGTTAATGTGGGTGTTTAAGTTGGTAATTGTAACACCCTCAGAATAGGTCGAACTTTTGAAAACACCCTTATGAAAAACATGAGCCAAAACCTACTCATGGGAGTGTTACCGCTAGGGCTGAACAGACTTTGGTCTAAACCGTAAACCAAACCGGACCAAACCGTAATTTAAATATTTGGTCTGGTCTACGGTCTAAATGGTCCGGTCCGGTTTTTTTTAATTTTTAAAACGGTTTACGGTCCGGTCCCGGTTTTAAAATTTTCAGACCAGACCGGACCGGAAAACCGTAATCAACTCTCAAAAGCTCTTTCTCAGTCTCTCCCTTTAGCTCCCAAAACTGTTCATTCCTGCACTACTCCCCCTATTCTTGAAGGAGAATCTGATGATCATAAAAAGATTATTTTTGGAAATTCTTTTTTCTTTTGCTACTTCTGCAACTTCCCAGCTTATTCTTGAGTGTATCATGTCTCAATCTGTAAGTTCTCATGGGAATACTTATCAAGTTAAAATTTCATTCATAGCTTAAATCTTTCTGGATTCTCTTTACTTTATTTTTGATCATAGTTCTGTCTTAAAACTCTGCTTGTAAGTGCTTTATCTTGTGAGTGTGTCACTTATTGTTGATCCCAAACTTGAATAAAGGAGTAGGGTGAGCGGTAGGCTACTCAATAGAATTTAGTATCATTCATTGATCGTTTTATCTTGAAATGTTCAATAAAATTTATTTGTGATGTTTCGAATTTGATGATGTATTTTGTTACAAATTATCGTTTATCTTAGATTCTCACTCAATTAAAAAAATTTTAAAAAAAAAAACCGTAGACCAAACCAGACCAGACCATTCTAGAACGGTCTGGTCCGGTCCGGTCTGGTCTCTTGACTGGTCTGGTCTGGTCTGAAAATTTTCCAGACCGGAATTTCTGGTCTGGTCTGATTTTTCTGTCAAACCAGACCAGACCGGACCGTGTGCAGCCCTAGTTACCGCCACATCTATTTCTAATAAAATAAATGTAGGCTTAATGACTAAGAAATAACTTAATAACTTTAAATCCAACAAAGGGTCTTACAACGTAAGAAAAGACTAAAACGTAATCAGTGTCCAAAAAAAATTTAAGCAACTTAAGGTAAAATTTAAATTGAAATACGACTCCAATAAAGGCTATGTTTCTAGGTGACCCTAACTCCACGATTCCCACGCAACCAATAACCTGCAACATAAGAATACAAGAAAAACAATGGAAAAAACTCCCAAAATCAAAAAATTGAGTAATTCCAACTCCATCCCGTAAAACGATTAAGTTGGAAAATAGTTTTAAGAAAATAAAATATAATTAAATTAAAAATAATTTTAGAAAATAATATATAGCTGAGTTTAAAAGAAAACAAATTGAGAAAACAATATATATAATATCACATAAACCAATTTATTAATTTGATATTTAATAATGACAAACACATAATCAATTTTTAATTTGAGGGAACGAGAACGCCAGTAGGCCGAGGCTTTACCCCTATATCTACTTCATCAAGAGGTCGTCACCCCAAATAATTCAAGGCCAGCAGAGTAGTCTCAGGGAACCCTAGTGTGCACATCCCTTCTACTTGGATCACAACAGATAGAAGGAAGAACAAACACCGTATCAAGTATCAGAAATAATAATACCTGTCGGCAGCTATACTAACCAAACAGGGCAACCTGTTCATCACCCTTATACTTGGATCACAACAAATATAAGAGCTTCATTTCCCTCGTGGTTACACTTTACGTGATTTAATATATTTTAATAATTAGTCGCGTGCACACAAACATATAATCAAACATACATCATACATTTTATTTTATGATCATAGGTTTTCCCAAGAAAAATATATCTCAAAAATATTCAATTGCAATATTAATATCATAATATTTTTCTCCCAAATTCAATCGCATTTAAAATTATTATTAAAATAATAATATAACTTTCATCAAAATAATAATATTATAATTATTTCTCTTTCAAATTAAACCGTATCTAATTTCGTTATCAAAATAATAATATAAATTTTATCAAAATAATAATTATAAATTTAAGTTTGACAAAAATAATAGTAAATATAATTTGAGAATATATAAAACATAATATCATACAAAATAATGTCATATCAAATCATGCACCAATTTAAACACATTAATTATCACTTAACACATAATACTAACGGAATAGTCTTAATTAGATGGACATTGAGAATTACCTTGGTAATTGTAACACCCTCAGAATAGGTCGAACTTTTGAAAACACCCTTTATGAAAAACATGAGCCAAAACCTACTCATGGGAGTGTTACCGCCACATCTATTTCTAATAAAATAATTGTAAGGCTTAACGACTAAGAAATAACTTAATAACTTTAAATCCAACAAAGGGTCTTACAACGTAAGAAAAGACTGAAACGTAATCAGTGTCCAAAAAAAATTTAAGCAACTTAAGGTAAAATTTAAACTGAAATACGACTCCAATAAAGGCTATGTTTCTAGGTGACCCTCACCCCACGATTCCCACGCAACCAATAACCTGCAACATAAGAATACAAGAAAAACAATGGAAAAAACTCCCAAAATCAAAAAATTGAGTAATTCCAACTCCATCCCGTAAAACGATTAAGTTGGAAAATAGTTTTAAGAAAATAAAATATAATTAAATTAAAAATAATTTTAGAAAATAATATATAGCTGAGTTTAAAAGAAAACAATTTGAGAAAACAATATACATAATATCACATAAACCAATTTATTAATTTGATATTTAATAATGACAAACACATAATCAATTTTTAATTTGAGGAAACGAGAACGCCAGTAGGCCGAAGCTTTACCCCTTGTAACACCCCGATATTTTCCCGATATTTTCTTCCTGATATATTTAATAATTCACTAATAATATTATTTCTATATATATATATATATATATATATATATATATATATATATATATATATATATATATATATATATATATATATATATATATTTTATTTATTATTGGGCTTGGTCATGAGATTTGCAATCCTTTTTGGCAATTAGAATTATTTGGGCCTAAACTTTTCCTTAAACCATCTTCTATTTTCAAAAAAAAAAAAAAGAAAATAGGAGGGACTCTTGGTGGAGCTTGTAACTCCCTTAGGGTAATGAAGGATCAAGGCATTAATCCCATATAATTAACCCTTCTTAATTCCTTAATCATTTTCATTTTGACATCCTTTCATTTCTAAAGTTTCCAAGGACAAAAAAAAAAACATATCCTTTCAAAATTCCTCCTAATCCACATTCCTAACTCCATTACATTTGATCATTAGGTGTTTTCCTTTACAATTGTAAGTGTAATTCTTAATCTATGTTGATTCTTAAGTTTTAATTTAAAATTCTATGATTATTATATGTTTTATCTTATAATTCATGTTTAATTTAAGAATTTAAAATTTCATGTATGATTTTGGGATGTATTTTTCTATCTAAATTGATGAAGAATGTTTCTTTTTAGAGTTTTTAGATATGCATATATGTGAAGAATAGGATTGGTTTGTGTGATGGGTGATTTTGAAATTTATATATAAAAATGAATGTTCATGTAAAAAAAATGTGTGTGGTTAAAGAAATTATTGTTGAACAAAGAATTTAATCTCAAAGATAGTTCATAAGAATTATATAAATTTGGTCATTGATATTTAATAGGCAATGTACCATTTGGAATTCATTTGTTGATGAAATTTTGGTGAATCCCGTAGGGTTAGAAAAAATGTTAAAAAAATCTGTTTTTGGAACATTTTTGCCTTTGAAATTAAGTTAAAAATACTTATACTATGTTATAAATTATGAAAATTGGTACTCGGGGGTTTTGACGCCTTCCGGACGCAACGGTGAAATCGGATTTTCAGTTTGACAGTTTTAAGTTGAGTTTCTGGACAGATTGTATAGGCTGTCCGGTTTTGTGTATATACCATGTTATAGTATGTGATGGATGTTCATGTTGTTTGTAGTATTCTAGGTATAGATGTGATTGTATATGTGTGTCATGGATGATTTGAGGAAAATGTGTATGTGTGCTTATTTTCCGAATACGATTGAACATTTTAGGAAGTCGATTCGTGACCGGGAATTGATTAAGACGCTTGTGAGTTGGTTATCTTGCTTAAGGTATGTACACGCAGCGTGGTTCGCATTAGTCCGATGTATCATATAATAATGGTATACAAAAGTAAAGCATGGATATATAGTACGGATAATGTTATCTTTCGAATCAATAATTTTTATACATTGTTTTGATAAGCAGAGGTAGTATGACCTCACTAACTTTAAAGTGGACGTAGTATGACGTCAATTGGTGGAAATGAATTACTCGCGGTATATGAGGGCATTATGAGCCACCGCGGGGGTATGCATACTTAACCATAGGCACCGAAGTAAGGCGAGTGTCTATAGTAGAGACTTGCTTAGGGGTTAGCTCCCCCTAATGTATTGTCTCACTTATGGAGTTTGGAGTGTACCGGCAGTATGGCTGGATAGTATGGCTGGATAGTAAAGCAGTATGGCTGACTAACCTTTACATGAAAATAATTATTCTTAATAAGCATGATCGAAGCATAAGGTTCTGTGAATTGTCAGCTAATAAATTAAAACTTTCTCTTATATTATTATTTATTTGGTATGCGACGTTTGCTGACGTGTACTTTTGGTCTTAACGACCCTGCGATGATGTTGTTTCCTATCTGGGCAATGACTAGCAGTAAGTTAAGTTGCAGGTCTGGGGAGTGAGGATTGTCCCTTGGAGAAATAAATCGTTAGGATACAGAAGTCTTGATAAGAACTTCTAATAAAGTTTAAAGAATATTTGGTTTTATGAGGCGATTTCGTGCTCAAGTTGTAATAAGTAGATTTAATTTTTCGTTCTTATCCGCTGCTAAGAATTTCTTATATCTAGTAGTTCATAATAACACTAATAAAACTCGATCCGCAAGCTTCCCTTAATTTCAAATCCGTTTTTAACTGCCTTCTAACATCCTGGTTTGACTCGGACGATATATACTTATTTTTAAAAGGTCATCTTCTCTTTTCGTACGATCCGAGTTATTCCGAGATGTTACAATTGGTATCAGAGTGGGAGTTTTATTTAGTGTTATTTATCTAAATTGAAGACTAACGCAAAAAAAAAATGATGACGAGAGTAAAGGGGTAGACATTAAGGGGATATGATGTGTTTTGCTTGGTGTCTTTAAGCATGATGTTATGGATAATTTTGTTGTGTGCTTGTTAGATATTTTGTTGATGAATTATGATATTATTTGAGCTTGGAAATTGATTGTTCCTTTGCTCTTTCTTTCATTCGTGAGTCATGGATTACGAACATTTTTTTTTATCTGTCATGGATAAAGGAAAAAGACCTGCTGAAGGGGAAAGTAGTACCCTAGAAGAACCATGGAGAGCCTTAGTAAATGTACCAGTCTGGGCAGAGATAGAAGAATTAAAAATTTGAGACAGGAAAGAAGGAGAGAGTGAGCTAGATTATAAGCGCAGGATGGATATGATTTATAAAAAGTCTCAACAAGTTTATGAGGGAATAATAGTTGAGGAAATTGCTGAATTTAAAGAGAGAATTGCTCAATTGGAGCGAGAGTTTGACAGATGGGATAGAAGAATGGATGTTGTGGATAATGAGAGATGTAAGAATGCTGAAGCTAGTGGGGCAAGGGCTGAGATTGTTGAGGAGGATGTTCCAGTGGTCGACCCTAACTCAGTGCTGCAGATAGATTTTGATGAGAAGGATCCTGAGGAGGATCTAGAAGAAGATCCCGAGGAAGTCCCCGAAGAAGGTCTGGACAAAAATACTGGGGAAAAATCCGAAGAGAAGGCTGAAGAATATTATGAGGATAGTGCGGAAGGGGGATGTAATGCTGATATAGAGGTAGAAGCAGCTGATAGGGAAGATATTATGAGCTAGAGTGATAGATATATTGTGATGTGGGGAGGAGAGCCGTTGGAACAAGAAGACAGTATGAGTGAGGACGATAGTGAAATTACAATGTGGGAAGAAATATTACCCGAACCAGAAATTGTTGAGCTTTCAGATTCTGAGGAACAACTAGATATGGGTGACTCCCGACCCATAGAGACACCCACTGATTCTGATAGCACATATAGTGACAACTCCGGGGATGCTGATTTTTGACCCTGACTTATATGAGGAAGATCGGGATCGTATGGATGCATCGTCTTTTACTATATGATCTTGCTTTTGATTGTAGTATTTATGCTTATGATTTTATATGACTATTTCCACGCTAATAATGATGTATGGATATTCTGTCGAGAAGTTTCTTCTGTTTTGTTTTGACAATATGGTTAAGAAGAACAGTGATTATTTGGGATTTTGTACCCAAGTATTTTGGAATTTAATAATATGTTATGGCAGAGTATGCGGGTTGAATTATAATATCATCTTGATTTTCTGTTTAATTATTTATAACCTTTTCTCATTAGCTGAATTTGTGAAGTTTGATATATCATGAATTTTGAAATGTTTTGAATATTGAGCATTAGTATAATCAATTAAAATAATTATTTTTTATTTGGTGGAAGCTTAGGAGCTGATTAACAGGCCAAACTTTTTAATTCTACCAACTATTAGGATAGACTTCCTTATCTCTAAGAAGTTATATTAGCCTAAGTTTCGTTTAACCTCGATGATGGAAATAGAATATTTATATATACCTTGTTTATTAAAATGTAGTATACCTTCCATCATGCCTCCATTCTTGAGAAAGAACGGAAATAGAGGTGATTCTGACCGTGTACTTTGGAACCTAGTGAAAGCCCTAGTTGGTACAAGAAACCCCAGACAGAAATCCTTGGAAGAGAGGGCTTCATCGATTAGTAAGAGAATAGCCCAGAGTAAGCCCTTTACTTATGATGGGAAAGGACAACCTTCTGCGCTGGAAAACTAGCTTCGAGAGTTTGATAAACTCTTAAGTGTAGTTCGATGTCCCGCGGAATTTATGGTCGACCAGGCTGCATTTTATCTGGTCGAAGATGATGACTGCTGGTGGACACATAGTAAGGCGAGGCTGATAGAGGAGAATGATGGTGAATTAAGCTGGGAACGTTATAAGGGAGTGTTAAGGGATCAATTCTACCCCCCCTCACGTGAGGACAGATAAGTCAAACGAGTTTTCTAGATTTGAAATGGGGAATTTAACAGTGCATGCGTATTATCAGAAATTTACGGAATTTCTGAAGTTTTGCCCTGAGGACGTCCCGACTGAAACAAACAAAATGCAACGCTTCGAACTGGGTTTATCGTACGAGATTCAAAAACACATTGAGATCGATAGGTACGATACTTTAGACTAGTTATATAAGAGGGCAACCCAGATAGAATATGTTATTAGGAAGGAGCAGGAGAAGTTGGCCCATAGTGGGGACAAGAGGAGGGAACCTATGTTCCAGAATGCAGAGAGCGGGAGTAATCATGCACAAAACCACTTTAAGAAACACAAAACCTATGGGGATTATCAAGAAAAAGTGTACCAGCCAGGACAGTCAAGTAAAGGTGGGAGAGGTTCGACATCTGAGGTCAGGGTACAGAAACCACTTTATGACCGCAATGGAAAGGAAAGAATTTATAACTGTAGGAGATGCCAGAAAAATCATCCAGGGAGAGATTGTCGGGGAGCATTAATGGACTGTTCTTACTGTTGTAAATCGGGTCATTGAATGCATGAGTGCTATGCTCGATTGGGACAACAAGAGCCTCAAGGGGGGAATCACAGAGGTTTTCTACAACAACGCTTCAATAATGGTCGGAGTGGCAATGACACGAGAAGTGGAAATCGAAACGGTGGTGATTTTGGTAGAAACCCTAAACCTTGGGGGTGTCTCAAACTTTAGGTTTCAGAGAAATCATTCCGGAATTCAGCAACTTCAAGGGAATGCTAGGAATGAGAACTTTCCTGGACAACGAGGTAGTCAAGGAGGCGCTACCCCAGTCTCTCACAATAATGGCAGACTATCAGCAGTTAACGCTAGTTATACAGCACAAGTGTCTGATGTGGTCATAGGTACTTTTTGCATCAATTCAAAGTCTGTTAAAGTTCTTTTTGATTCTGGTGCATCGTACTCGTTTATTTCTAAATCTAGAGTTAAAGACTGAGGATTGGAAAATCCCGAGAAAACATCTTTCTCAGTTGTTATTCCTTCCGGAGAGACCTTTCATTGTAGTACGTTATTTCGTGGGGTGTCGGTCAATATAAGAAAGACAAATTTCTCGAGTGATTTGTTTTCTTTGGAAATGGAAGGTCTAGATGTAATCTTTAGGATGGATTGGTTGGGTAGATATAAGGCAGTATAGATTGTGAGGGACAATCCGTAACGCTAAGCGGACCCCCAGGAGAGAAAGTTAAATATAGGAAGTTTCCCAAGGGACTCAAGGTAAAAATCGTGTCGTCCTTAGAAGCAAGGAAGCTAATCAAGCAGGGACAACCGTGGTTTTTCTGTAGTATAAGTAAGGTGGAGGTGTGGAAGGTTCAAATTGATGATATTCCTGTAGTCCGTGACTTCAAGGATGTATTTCCAGAAGAGCTTCCAGGCATGCCACCGAAAAGAGACGTGGACTTTTCAATCGATTTGATGCCTGGGATAGGGCGAATTTCAAAAGCTCCTTACCGAATGGCCCAAAGGGAGATGGAAGAATTGAAAGTCCAATTGGAGGAGTTGTTGGAGAAGGGTTATATAATACCCAGTGTGTCGCCCTAGGGAGCCCCTGTGTTGTTTGTAAGAAAAAAGGACGGAACGATGCGTCTCTGCATTGATTACAGAGAACTTAATAAGGTCACTGTTAAGAATAAGTACCCATTACCACGGATCGATGATCTTTTTGATCAGTTACAAGGGGCAGGAGTCTTTTCCAAGATTGATCTGCGGTCATGGTATCATCAGTTAAGTATTAAGGAGGAGGATATTAGTAAATCAGCTTTTAGAACCAGATATGGACACTTTGAATTCACCGTGATGCCTTTTGGGTTGACCAACGCACCGGCGGCGTTTATGGGATTGATGAATCGGGTTTTTGAATGTGTGGTGGTGTTCATTGATGATATCTTGGTGTATTCTAAGAGCCCAGAAGAACATCGAGAACATTTAAGGATAGTCTTGCAGATTCTGCGAGAGAATCAGTTGTATGCTAAGTTTTTGAAGTGTGAATTTTGGTTAGAGCAAGTGGCTTTTCTAGGTCACATTGTTTCTAAAGAAGGAATTCCCGTTGATCCAGAAAAAGTAGCAGCTGTTCAGGACTGGTCTACACCCCGAAAGGTTACGGATATTCGAAGTTTCTTAGGTTTGGTAGGGTATTATCGTCGTTTTGTGAAGGATTTTTTTTTTCATGCCGGTCGTCCGCTAACATCCTTGATGAAGAGGGAGAAGAAGTTCGAATGGACCGAGGAGTGTGAGAAGGCATTTCAGTTGTTGAAGGAGAAATTAACTACAGCTCCAGTGTTGACCTTACCTGATCCATCTTTGGAATATTCCGTCTACAGTGATGTTTCCAAACATGGATGAGGTTGTGTTTTAATGCAAGATAGGAAAGTAGTGGCGTATGCTTCGCATCAGCTGAAGACTCATGAGGTGAATTATCCAACACATGACTTGGAATTAGTGGTTGTGGTTTTTGCATTAAAAATCTGGCGTTATTATCTATATGGTGTCAAATGCAAGATCTTCACGGACCATAAAAGTTTACAATTTTTGTTCACTCAATCCGAGTTGAATTTGCGCCAACGACGTCGGTTAGAACTTATCAGTGATTATGACTTGGAGATTTCTTATCATGATGGCCGTGCGAATGTGGTCGCTGATGCTTTGAGCAGAAAATCGAGGCACTCAGTCTCAGCATTAATAACCTCTGAGGAATTGCATAAGGAGTTTGAGAGAATGAGCTTAGAGATAATCCAAGAAGGGGAGTTGGAAGCCAAGTTGAGTGCATTGTCCATTCAACCTACCTTTTTCGAAGAGATTATGGCTAAGCAACTGGAAGACCCAAAGTTCATTAAACTTCGGGAGCAGATCAGTGAAGGGAAAGCTGAAGGTTTTACAATTCATGAGGACGGTAGTCTTCATTTTAAAGGACGGTGGTGTGTGCCGGATGGGTGTGACTCCTTGAAGGAAAAATTATTGAACGAAGCTCATTATTCTAGATACTCGGTTCATCCTGGTGGAGATAAGATGTATCAAGATTTAAAATGTATGTTTTGGTGGTCAGGTGTGAAAAAGAATATTGCAGATTTTGTTTTCAAGTGTTTAACGTGTCAAAAGGTTAAGAGTGAACATCGAAGACCAGCTAGGTTACTGCAACCTCTGGAAGTCCCGGTATGGAAGTGGGATGACATATCTATGGATTTCGTGTTAGGGTTGCCACGAACTAAGGCTGGTAATGATACTTTTTGGGTGATTGTGGATAGGCTTACTAAGTCTGCAAGGTTTATTCCGATGAACTGTAAGTGGGATATGGAACAACTTGCTCGTGCCTATATTAGATACGTTGTTCGATATCACGGAATACCTCGTACTATTGTCTCTGATCGTGATACTCGATACTTGTCACATTTTTGGAAGTCATTACAACAGGCTTTGGGAACCACTTTTCTTCATAGCACGTCTTTTCACCCTATGACAGATGGTCAGACTGAACGTGTCAATCAAATACTGGAGGACATGTTGAGAGCGATAGCCATGGAATGGCAAGGTTCATGGGATGAACATTTGGATCTGGTAGAGTTCTCTTATAATAAAAGTTACCAAGCTACGAAACAAATGGCTCCTTTTGAAGCACTTTATGGTCGTAAGTGCCATAGTCCTGTATGCTGGGATGATTTTACTGAATCTGTCACCTTAGGACCTAATATGCTTGTTCAAATGACTGAACAAGTAAAGTTAATTCGCGAGAAAATGAAAGCAACCCAAGATAGACAAAAATCTTACGCCGATCTCCGACGTCGGCCTAATGAATTTGAAGTGGGTGACAAGGTTCTACTTTGTGTGTCTCTAATGAAAGAAGTAGTTCGCTTTGGTGCTGGTGGAAAGTTAAGCCCATGTTTCATAGGTCCTTTTGACATTGTGGAGAAAGTAGGGAAGTTAGCCTATCGATTAGCATTGCCTAATGCTCTGGGTAAAGTGCACAACGTTTTTCACATTTCTCATTTGAACGTTACGTCGCAGCCTTTTCTCATGTATTAGATCCAGAGGCGTTAGAACTTGATGAGAGCCTAACCTATGAGGAACAGCTTGTTCGGATATTGGATAAGAAGGTCCATAGTACTCGTCGGAAGGATATCACCATGGTTAAAGTATTATGGTCCAATCACCGCTCACAAGAGGCAACCTGGGAGACAGAACACTCCATGCGAGAGCAGTATCCTCACTTTTTCTCTCAAGTTAGTAAGTTACGGGGACGTAACTTCGTTCAGGGGGGTGGAAGGCGATAGGATTTTCGTGCGATTCATGTTTTGGGTTGCTTTGTGTATGTGTGTATAGAGATTATCTTTGTTTTACTTGTTTTGTGGTTATGTGTTATGATAAGTGTGGTTTTGGGGTCAAAACCTTTTTAAGGGGGGTAGTCTGTAACACCCCGATATTTTCCCGATAATTTCTTCCTGATATATTTAATAATTCACTAATAATATTATTTCTATATATATATATATATATATATATATATATATATATATATATATATATATATATATATATATATATATATATATATATATTATTTATTATTGGGCTTGGTCATGAGATTTGCAATCCTTTTTGGCAATTAGAATTATTTGGGCCTAAACTTTTCCTTAAACCATCTTTTATTTTCAAAAAAAAAAAAGAAAATAGGAGGGACTCTTGGTGGAGCTTGTAACTCCCTTAGGGTAATGAAGGATCAAGGCATTAATCCCATATAATTAACCCTTCTGAATTCCTTAATCATTTTCATTTTGACATCCTTTCATTTCTAAAGTTTCCAAGGACAAAAAAAACATATCCTTTCAAAATTCCTCCTAATCCACATTCCTAACTCCATTACATTTGATCATTAGGTGTTCTCCTTTACAATTGTAAGTGTAATTCTTAATCTATGTTGATTCTTAAGTTTTAATTTAAAATTCTATGATTATTCTATGTTTTATCTTATAATTCATGTTTAATTTAAGAATTTAAAATTTCATGTATGATTTTGGGATGTATTTTTCTATCTAAATTGATGAAGAATGTTTCTTTTTAGAGTTTTTAGATATACATATATGTGAAGAATAGGATTGGTTTGTGTGATGGGTGATTTTGAAATTTATATATAAAAATGAATGTTCATGTAAAAAAAATGTGTGTGGTTAAAGAAATTATTGTTGAACAAAGAATTTAATCTTAAAGATAGTTCATAAGAATTATATAAATTTGGTCATTGATATTTAATAGGCAATGTACCATTTGGAATTCATTTGTTGATGAAATTTTGGTGAATCCCGTATGGTTAGAAAAAATGTTAAAAAAATCTGTTTTTGGAACATTTTTGCCTTTGAAATTAAGTTAAAAATACTTATACTATGTTATAAATTATGAAAATTGGTACCTGGGGGTTTTGACGCCTTCCGGACGCAACGGTGAAATCGGATTTTCAGTTTGACAGTTTTAAGTTGAGTTTCTGGACAGATTGTATAGGCTGTCCGGTTTTGTGTATATACCATGTTATAGTATGTGATGGATGTTCATGTTGTGTGTAGTATTCTAGGTATAGATGTGATTGTATATGTGTGTTATGGATGATTTGAGGAAAATGTGTATGTGTGCTTATTTTCCGAATACGATTGAACCTTTTAGGAAGTCGATTCGTGACCGGGAATTGATTAAGACGCTTGTGAGTTGGTTATCTTGCTTAAGGTATGTACACGCAGCGTGGTTCGCATTAGTCCGATGTATCATATAATAATGGTATACAAAAGTAAAGCATGGATATATAGTACGGATAATGTTATCTTTCGAATCAATAATTTTTATACATTGTTTTGATAAGCAGAGGTAGTATGACCTCACTAACTTTAAAGTGGACGTAGTATGACGTCAATTGGTGGAAATGAATTACTCGCGGTATATGAGGGCATTATGAGCCACCGCGGGGGTATGCATACTTAACCATAGGCACCGAAGTAAGGCGAGTGTCTATGGTAGAGACTTGCTTAGGGATTAGCTCCCCCTAATGTATTGTCTCACTTATGGAGTTTGGAGTGTACCGGCAGTATGGCTGGATAGTATGGCTGGATAGTAAAGCAGTATGGCTGACTAACCTTTACATGAAAATAATTATTCTTAATAAGCATGATCGAAGCATAAGGTTCTGTGAATTGTCAGCTAATAAATTAAAACTTTCTCTTATATTATTATTTATTTGGTATGCGACGTTTGCTGACGTGTACTTTTGGTCTTAACGACCCTGCGATGATGTTGTTTCCTATCTGGGCAATGACTAGCAGTAAGTTAAGTTGCAGGTCTGGGGAGTGAGGATTGTCCCTTGGAGAAATAAATCGTTAGGATACAGAAGTCTTGATAAGAACTTCTAATAAAGTTTAAAGAATATTTGGTTTTATGAGGCGATTTCGTGCTCAAGTTGTAATAAGTAGATTTAATTTTTCGTTCTTATCCGCTGCTAAGAATTTCTTATATCTAGTAGTTCATAATAACACTAATAAAACTCGATCCGCAAGCTTCCCTTAATTTCAAATCCGTTTTTAACTGCCTTCTAACATCCTGGTTTGACTCGGACGATATATACTTGTTTTTAAAAGGTCATCTTCTCTTTTCGTACGATCCGAGTTATTCCGAGATGTTACACCCCTATACCTACTTCATCAAGAGGTCGTCACCACAAATAATTCAAGGCCAGCAGAGTAGTCTCAGGGAACCCTAGTGTGCACATCTCTTCTACTTGGATCACAACAGATAGAAGGAAGAACAAACACCGTATCAAGTATCAGAAATAATTATACCTGTCGGCAGCTATACTAACCAAACAGGGAACCTGTTCATCACCCTTATACTTGGATCACAACAAATATAAGAGCTTCATTTCCCTCGTGGTTACACTTTACGTGATTTAATATATTTTAATAATTAGTCGCGTGCACACAAACATATAATCAAACATACATCATACATTTTATTTTATGATCATAGGTTTTCCCAAGAAAAATATATCTCAAAAATATTCAATTGCAATATTAATATCATAATATTTTTCTCCCAAATTCAATCGCATTTAAAATTATTATTAAAATAATAATATAACTTTCATCAAAATAATAATATTATAATTATTTCTCTTTCAAATTAAACCGTATCTAATTTCGTTATCAAAATAATAATATAAAATTTATCAAAATAATAATTATAAATTTAAGTTTGACAAAAATAATAGTAAATATAATTTGAGAATATATAAAACATAATATCATACAAAATAATGTCATATCAAATCATGCACCAATTTAAACACATTAATTATCACTTAGCACATAATACTAACGGGATAGTTTTAATTAGATGGACATTGAGAATTACCTTGTCACATGATCCTAGACAACATACGCTCCTAATAATCTTTGTCTACGAATCCGCTGTCTTTAATATCAAAATCTTGCCTTTTCTTGATTAAATTTTATGCAATTGGAAGATGGAGGAAGTAGTTTGTAGGAGAAAAAGGAAGTGTGAGTAATAATGTGAATGAATTAAGGGTAATTGGTTTAATTTATAATAGGTAAGTGAGGTTAGTTATAAGATTTAGAGGGAGAAGTGGGAAGTTATTTGTTAATGGGAAGTTTTTTTTTTAATATTATTTTTAAAATTTCTGAAATTTATTTATTTATTTATTATTATTTTTAAAAAAAATGGATGTTACAGTAATTTAATGTTTGTGGTGTTTAAAGTGTGATTTAATACTTGAAGTAATCATGGGGATTATGGGTCTTGATGATGTTTAATGAAGAAGTGCAAAAGGTTTTTTGAAAATGCTTTGCTATGTTTAGTCGAGTAGAAACTGACATAAGGCATACTGAAGGTCGCTTGACCAGCTTGCTCAATCTAGCGAGCCCCTGAGTGGGTCGAGCGAACAAACAGAATACATCCAGTAGCCTGTTGTAGCCCGAGCGAGCCTCTGTTCTGGTCGAGCGGATCTTCTGACGATTCATAAGATGTTGTTTTTGTCCCTTTAACTTCTTGGAGCAGTTTCAAAGTGGTTAATACTTAGAATTAAGTTTGTAATCTCATTGAATGTACTTAGTACTATAAATAGAGAACTATCATGCTTATTAAAATCAACATCAAACACAACCCTAAGCCAAACAAATAGCCTTTTGTTTTGTCTCTTACTCAATTGTAATACTTCATTTGTATGAGTATTTTTACTCCATTTAAATAATATAAACAAGAAACTACACACCACGGAGGACGTAGCTATCATTGGGTGAACCTCCTTAAATCATTGTGTCAATTTGCAATTTTATCAAACATTTGTTAATTCATTGAAATTGTTATCGTTCATCAAAGTTTTTAACATCGTATTGATCTTGGAAAATTATTTCAAAAGAGATATAGAAGAATTTTTCTTTCAAAAAAATTATTAATGCGACTGTTCTGCGCAATGTACCTGCATGGCAAGCTATTAGCAAATTAAATGGTTGTTATAATGGTTCGAATAAAATTGGCCTAAATACAATCTCATATGGCAATACTCAGATGCATCACAAACAATTAACTTAAAAAATCAACTAAAACTAAAGTTATAATATTAATAATCTCTAATGTCAACTAAGATGGTGAATATACTATTGTATCTAATGATGATGATGATACTATCGATGATTTCAGGGGCAGATTTAGAAAACAATCAAATGATGTCGATATTGATAATATCAAAAAATAATAATCATCAAAATTTTAATTACAGTAATAAGTCCACGTTGAGTTTTTCATTTTCTGAAAACGACACATAATATCATCATTTGGCAAGTTTTATAACAAATCACATTTAAAATAAGTTACAACTGTATCATTTAAAAATTCATCAGCTATCTGGTTGTGTACTTTAGTCTTAATAATCTTCATCGTAGAGCATAATCTTTTGACTATTTGATTCTATACTAGCTCTTGTGTAAAGGCGATAATCAAGTTGTTAATCATCGACTCTATATTGGCTAAGCACTAAGGCATTATTAATCTTATTGAAACTAATATTTTACTTATTAGAATAAATATCCAGATAATAATTTTCCAATCAAAATATCGTGCGTGGAAATATATATGATTACCTCTATATAAGCAGTATTGAAAACTGACGTACACAGAAAATCTAGAAACAAGACTTGGATGACAAATATATTTAGATTGGTAAAAAGTAGGGACTAGGGTCAAGTTTTTTAGTTTACAGTAAAATGAAGTAAATTAAAATTAGGTATAATAAACTAAATGAATAACAACAACAATTCTTTGTGAATTATGCACCTCTATTAACTATATATATGAATAACAGGTGGAAATTGGAATGGAGGTTAGACAGAGAATAAAATATGGGAAAATATCGCCTGCTTCCAATTTTTTGAGATTGATTTTTGGAAAATAAAAATCAGCTACAAAATGTTGTTTTCAAGGCTTGAACTCGAGAAACTATTGTCAATCACTAAAACACCAACTAATTGAGACACCAAGCGTATCATTATGATTATGGAAATGGGCTTGTATCTAAGTTAAACGATGTCAGTTAACAGCATTGACGTCAACTGGATCTGCCCCTGGATGATTTCATTTCTAGGCTAATAAATGAGAGATAAATGTTCATGGCTTGGATAGAATGCAACTGACAATGCGAAAAGCCGAATATGCTAGGAATCTTCTCTATAGTGAGTTTCTATGAAGTTTCGTATGTCATAAAAAAGAGAAAGTGTGGACTCAAGAAAAAGAGGATACTCATTACGAATATTATATCATATCGCATCCGGATGTCAAGAACGATATTATTTAAGAACCTTACTCAATTTTTGCGAATGGTCTAATATCATTTGTAGAAATTAGGACTACTAATTGAGTCAAATATCCCATTTTTGAGGATGCTTGCTATTCTAAGGGTTTACTTAATGATAAATGTTGGCCTCTTAAGGTTTTGATGATGACTTTACTTTTAAATAAACAAACATATTTTAGAGATTGTTTTGTAGGTATATATCCGATTTAATGTGAATCGTTGATGAAGCCTATGACTTGATTCGTGAAAGAAGTACATGTCTCAAATATCCAAGAAGTTGGGAAATTGCTCTTGAAGACAGTTTACTGTTCCTAGAGTTGAAGTTCTGACGAATGTTGTAGATGGAGACAGTGTGCTGTTCCTCACGATACAGGTCCGAAGAAGACATTGACTGGAAGTTACGAAAATTATATTTTCTGTTTTTAGTTAATGTAAAAGGTTAAAATTTAATTAGTTGCTTATTTAAATTTATTTATTAATTGGCAAAATGATTTTAATTCGCCTAAAAACATGGAGAAAATCAACTCCTTGTTTATCTCCTATAAACTCGGAATTCAAGAGACTTGTTCTCTTCTTTGAATTGGTCTCCTATAAAATAGGATCTTCCTTAACCCATGATGTTTTAACCGTGCATGTGTACAGCAGTTACATTCCACTTCTACCTTTAACTAACTTTCCATTTTCTTTTGGAGCAAGTAAGTTATGGAGAACGTGGGATATGTGCAACTCGTGGAGAACATGGGCTGAGTGCACTGCTTGCTGTTCCCCTTATAAAAGAGGGAAATTACGGTTCAGTATGCATGGATGGATGAATGAATAAATGTTGCATTGAGAGTGTCCATCTAAGGGAGAATTAATTGAGAAAAATATTCTAAGTTTTAAATGCCAATTAATTTATAATATTTTTCTTAAGCAACAATTTCATTTTGATCTTTATGAGAATTGGCCTTGTAAAGGATAATTGAGTGTTTTGTTGTAATTAAACTTATGGGAAGTCTAAGGGAATAGAGAATAGAAACGTGAGAAGAGAAGAGAAGAGAAGAGAAGAGAAGAGAAGTAGGCCTAAGTAGAGAAGCTTTGAGTAAAGCGTTTAGAGAATTGAGAAGCTTCAAGTGAAGCAAAACATTGTTATGTGTAATTGTAATTGATTGCCTTAACATAGTGAGAATTTTGAAATCCCGGGGGGTCGTGGTTTTTCCTTCTTATTAGGCCAAGAAGGTTTCCACGTAAAAATCCTTGTCTTCTTTTATTATTCTTTTCGTTTTTAAGTTTAAGTTTTTGTTCTATACTTATTATAATTCCGCAAAAATTAGAAGCAAAAAATCTTAAACCTACTACACAACAATTCACCCCCCCTCTTGTTGCATTCGATCATCCATTAGTATTCCTACAATTGGTATCAGAGCCCTATTCCTCATTTAATCAGGAAACCCTGAGAGCAGTATCATGTTCCCTGGAGAGATGTTGAAGATGAACGAGCGCATGGAAGAGGGGTACTCCACACAAAGGCCACCCATGTTCGATGGGAAATTCTATACTTACTGGAAAAATAGAATGGAAATCTTCATAAAGGCTGAAAACTATCAAGTTTCGAGAGTCATTGAAATTGGAGACTTTGAGGTGACGACCATCAACTCCAACAATGAAGCTGTTCCAAAGCCAATCACTGAATATGAAAAAGAAGATTTTCAAAAGATGGAGATGAACGCTCTTGCTATCAAGTTACTTCACTGTGGGCTTGGTCTAAATGAGCACAATCGAATTATGGGTTGCAAAACCGCTAAGCAGATTTGGGACCTGCTCGAAGTTACCCATGAAGGTACTAGTGAAGTAAAGAGATCCAAGATTGATTTGCTAATGTCCAAATATGAAAGATTCGTAATGGAACCTAGGGAAAACATTCAAGAAATGTTCACTAGGTTCACAAATATTACGAATGAGTTAGTCTCTCTTGGTAGAATCATTCCCGTTGATGAACAAGTTAGAAAAGTACTTAGGAGTCTTCCTCAAGACGAACGCTGGAGAGCAAAGGTTACAGCCATTCAGGAGTCCAAAGATTTCACCAAGTTCAATTTGGAAGAGCTGGCTGGTTCCCTAATGACCCATGAATTGCATTTGGGAACAGCTGACAGTTCCCGAAACAAAGGACTGGCTCTAGCAGCTGATGATAGCGATGAATCAGAAACTGGTGAAGAGGAAGCAGCACTGTTGGCTCGAAAATTCAAAAAATTCTTCAGGAACAGAAGGTATGGTAATCAAAGGAATAACAAAGAGAAGGGAACACCGAACTTGAAGACAAACTTTGAATGCCATAAGTGTGGGAGCACTGAACACTTCATCAAGGATTGCCCTCAATGGAAAAATGAGAAGGGTAAGGGAAAAGCAAGAGAAGTTGGAAGACAATATAAGAAGAGAAACTTCAAAACAGATTTTAGAAAAGCAATGATAGCAGCTTGGGGAGATACGGAGAGCGAGGCTGAGACAGAAGCTACAATGGAAGAGGAAACAGCAAACCTATGTCTCATGGCATCTCATGAAGAATCCAAAGAAAAAGAGGTAATGTCTTCTGGTCCATCTCCTAAACATCTGTCCAACATAAGTAAGAATAAACTAATCAAATTGCTTTTAGAGACACAAGAAAAGCTAGATGAAAAAACAGCTAAGTATCTCCAAATTGAGAAAGATCTTAACTTAAGTGAAGATCATATCTCATATCTAAACTCCTTTAGAATCGATGTGCAAAGTAATTTTTTTGATTTGCTAGATAAGAATATCATTTTGAAAGAGCAGTTGGAGAAATTAAAACAGGAATTTATCACTCTTAATATTGAATTGAATCAAAGCAAATTGTTAGGATTAAAATCGGTTGAAAATGATAAAACCACTCACGTGGTTAGCACTGAATTTCAAAAGTTAAAATCAAAATTAGAATCCTACGAAATTGAAAATGAAAATTTGAAAAATAAAATAAACTTAAGAGGAAAAGGGAAAATCAATGAAATTCCCAAATGGATTCTAAATGCTAAAACCAAAAGTAAAGAAGGTCTAGGCTATATAAGGAATGATAAAAAGAAAAAGTTCTATGTAGATCTCCCTAGTAGCAAAATATGTTCCTTCTGTGGTAAAAGTGGACACCTAAAACATCAATGTATAAAGAGGGAACAGCATGTCAAAGCAAATAAAAATTATGTCGAACGTACATGGATTAAGAAATGTGATTCAAATATTGTCGACAAGGAACCCAAGGATGAATGGGTTCCTGCACCTAACCATTAGTTTGCTTTGCAGGTTCAAGTGAGGAGGAACAACTCATGGTATCTCGACAGTGGGTGTTTCAAGCATATGACGGGTGATAAATCTAAATTTCTCTCACTTGAAGCCTATGATGGGGGAACAGTAACCTTCGGTGACAACATGAAGGGTGAGATAATCGCCAAAGGAAAGGTTGGAAGGTCTAGTTCCCATGCCATTGATAAAGTATTTTTAGTCGAGAATTTAAAACACAATTTGTTAAGTATTTCTCAATTTTGCGACAAAGGTAACTCTGTTAAGTTTACTTCTGAAAAATGCATAATTTCTAGGAACAGTACAGGAGACCCTGTGCTGGAGGGAATCAGAAAAGGGAACACCTATGTGGTGGACCTGGACACTGTTCCCAGAAACAGTCTAACGTGTTTAAGTGTTATTGAAGAAGACCCACTTCTTTGGCACAAGCGTCTAGGTCATGCTAGTTATTCATTGATTAACACTTTAAGATCAAAAGACCTAGTAAGAGGATTACCTGCAATAAAATTTCTTAAAAATGAAGTTTGTGATCCTTGTGCTAAAGGGAAACAAGTGCGGTCATCCTTTAAATCAAAAAACATTGTGACTACTACTAGACCATTAGAATTAATTCATATGGATTTATGTGGACCAATGAGAACACAAAGCCGTAGTGGCAAAAAGTATGTGTTTGTTGTTGTTGATGATTATAGTAGATTCACGTGGACCTTATTTTTGGCAAGCAAAGATGAAGCTTTTGATGAGTTTGTTTCCTTTGCTAATAAAACACAAAAATCTACCAATAATCAAATTGTTCACATTAGGTCTGATCATGGGAAAGAATTTGAAAATTCAAACTTCATGAATTATTGCAATGAACATGGTATAAATCACAATTTTTCCGCACCTAGAACACCACAACAAAATGGTGTGGTAGAAAGGAAAAATAGGACCTTAGAAGAAATGGCTAGGACCATGTTGATTGCTAGTGGTCTACCTAGGAATTTTTGGGCAGAAGCCGTTAATACTGCATGCTATACATTGAATCGTGTACTAATTAGACCAATCACTTCAAAGACACCCTATGAATTGCTCAAAGGTGTTAAACCAAATATTTCCTATTTTCGTATATTTGGATGCAAATGTTTTGTTCATGTGAATGGAAAACGAAACATAGGTAAATTTGATGAAAGAAGTGATGAGGCAGTATTTCTAGGTTATTCATCACAAAGCAAAGCTTACAGAGTTTATAATAAGAGAACAATGTGTGTAGAGGAGTCTGTTCACATAATCTTTGATGAAACTAACTTTTCAACAAGTGAACAGGAAACAAGTAATATTAAAATAGGTCTTGCAAATTTGGAAGATGAAGATGAAGGAATCAAAGTGCAAGATCAAGGAACAGCAAGCGAACAGTCGATACAAGAAGAGGCAGAAGAAACTGACCAAATCCAGGAACTGCCAGCACAACAGGACCAGCAGACTGTTCCCAATCCAGTTGTTCCCACAGATGAGCAAAATGATCCAGTAGCTGAACAGAATGTCAATCAAGTTGCTGAACAAGAACATGCTACTGTTCCTTCAAGAGAATTTGTGCCTAAACCTTGGAAGTATCAAAGATATCATCCTCTTGATTCAATTGTAAGTGATATAAATAAGGGAACACAAACTAGATCTCAATTGAGAAACTTTTGTGCACACTTTGCGTTCCTATCATCACTTGAACCTAAAAATCACGAGGAAGCTTTGAAGGATTCCGATTGGATAGTTGCTATGCAAGATGAATTAAATGAGTTTGAAAGAAATAAAGTGTGGCACTTGGAACCCAAACCGAAAAACAAGAAAGTTATTGGTTTGAAATGGGTATTTCGGAACAAGCTTGATGATCATGGAATAATTGTTAGAAATAAAGCTAGACTCGTGGTTAAAGGTTATAATCAACAAGAAGGTATTGATTACACTGAGACTTTTGCTCCAGTAGCAAGGTTAGAGGCTATCCGAATCTTAATTTCTTTTGCTGCATTTATGAATTTTAAACTATATCAAATGGATGTGAAATGTGCTTTCTTAAATGGTTACCTTGATGAAGAAGTCTTTGTGGAACAACCCCCAGGTTTTGAGAATACCTCTTGTCCTAATCATGTCTACAAGCTTGACAAAGCCCTATATGGCTTGAAGCAAGCTCCTAGGCAATGGTACGAAAGACTTTCAAAGTTTTTGATTCAAAATAACTTTGTAAGAGGAAAAATCGACAAAACCTTGTTCTTTAAGAATAAAGGTTCTAACATTTTGGTTGTTCAAATTTATGTTGATGATATTATTTTTGGTGCTACTAATGATTCATTATGTAAAGAATTTGCTAACCTTATGGGTACAGAATTTGAAATGAGCATGATGGGAGAATTAAATTTCTTTCTTGGTTTGCAAATTAAACAAACTGAAAATGGTATCTTTATTCATCAACAAAAATACATCAAAGAACTTCTTAAGAAATATGGACTAAATAATGCAAAAACCAATCATACACCTATGGCTACCAATGTTAGACTAGATGAAGACCGAAATGGAACTAACGTAGATCAAATAATGTATAGAGGCATGATAGGTTCTTTATTGTATCTAACTGCAAGTAGACCTGATATTTCTTTTAGTGTTGGTTTATGTGCTAGATTTCAATCAAGTCCTAAAGAATCACATCTCACGGCAGTAAAGAGAATTTTGAGATATTTGAAGGGAACAGACGACTTGTCCTTATTTTATCCTAAAAGTGATGTTTATGATTTAAAAGGTTTTAGTGATGCAGATTATGCAGGTGATCTTGTTAATAGAAAAAGTACATCAGGTATGGTACAATATCTTGGCTCATATTTAGTTTCATGGAGTTCCAAGAAACAAAACACAGTTGCATTATCCACTGCAGAAGCTGAATACGTAGCAGCAGCAGCCTGCTGTTCCCAAATGCTTTGGATAAAACAGCAACTTAGAGATTTTGGTATTAAAGTTGAATGCATCCCTATTTATTGTGATAATACTAGTGCCATATGTATATCTAAAGATCCAGTGCATCATTCACGTGCTAAACATATACACATTAGACATCATTTTCTAAAGGATAACGTAGAACACAAAAATATTGTATTGAAGCATGTTAACACAAATGAACAAGTTGCTGATATTCTGACCAAACCACTTCCTAGGGAACAATATGAAAAGATGAGATTGGAACTTGGTATGATCAAGCTCCACTAAAGTTAGTTGCATATATTTCCCATTGAAGCATCATGAAAATGAAGAGGTCAGGAATCAATCTCAAAATCTTGATTGAAAATCAATTATTGCATGGATCAGGTAAACACATAATAAAGTTTGTACTATGAATGTTCTTACGTTTGCATGTTGTTAATTCGAACAGACCAAAGCAATATGTTCATTATTTTCTCCATAATATTTCATAATATCATAATTCATTTTGTTCTTGAAAAATTATTTTATTTTATTTTTGATTTCACATCTTTTTATATTATATCATCACATTGTTTGGAAATTTGTACAGTCAACTTAAAATTAAAAATAATGGGAAATTTTTTTAAAAACACACAATCCTTCCATATCTAATGCATTGATGAAAAGGCTTTGATGAGATGGGACGTTTGGTAACCGTCAACTCTCTTTAAAAAAGCCCTTACTACATCACAATCACTCAAACCGTCATCCTTCTCCTTCCTCACAAACAGTCACAAGAAACCGTCCTCCTTCTTCCTCAATCCTTCAAAACGCAAAAATGAAAACTCCAAAATCAAGATCAGGAAAGAAAGCACCCACATCCCACCAAACCATCCAGCCTACACCCTTAAACATTGTTCATCCATCTCCATTGCTAAAAGATGCACCATTACCATCACCACCACAAGAAACCTCTGACAACATTCGACCAAAACGCAAATCATTCACACCAAAAAGTGAATCATCATCCCAAACTGCCAAACGTTTGAAGCAAGTTGACCCTAACTGTGCCGAGGAGGTTGCTAAGGAGATGTCTGTTGGATTTGGGGTCGACAAATACTGGTATGACTCTACTTACTTTCCACAACTTCATAACATTTTGAAATTTCAAGAATGGGAGGTTTTAATGACTGAATATAGTTGTAATTCCATCTTCCCAAACATCATGAGAGAGTTTATTTCAAACTTTTCAAATGACTGTGGTATGTGTTCCAGTGTGGTTAGGAACATTAAAATAGAGTTTAACAGCGCTTTGTTGGCAGAATGGTTTAAAATTTCGAATGTAGGGTTTGATACATACAGTGTTGGTGCTAAGATAGTTTTCTCTGGGATAAATGAAAAAACAATCTTTAAGTTTTTAGGGGTTGAACAGAAAAGGGGTAAAATCAGTCACAATGTGTTGTCCCCATTGCATAAATTACTTTATAATGTAGCACGAAGATTCATCTTGCCCCGAAACTCCAAGAGGAGTGAGGTGAGTCTGCGTGATGCAACTCTGATTTACTGCATGGACAATCAAATCAAAATCAATTTTCCATCTTTAATGATATCACATTTATCCGACTGTATAGAGAAAAAGAATGTTGTGGGGTATGGGGGGCTGTTAACTTGGATTTTTCGAAAATTTGAGGTTCCATTGGATGGGCTTGAGTTCCCAATGGGACCAAATATGAAGATTGGTGCACGTTGTTTGAAAAATTTGCATTTGAAAGTAACTGATGAGGGGGTATTAATAAACGAATTAGAAGAAGTAGTTTTTGTTGGTTCTGATGATGAGGAAGTAGAAGAAGAAGAAGTGGTAGAAGAAGAGATTGAAAAAGAAGTAAAAATAAAGAAAGAAAAAGGAATTGAAAAAGCGAAAGAAAAAGAAAAGGAAGAAGAAGAAAAAGAAGAAGAAAAACAAGGGCATGTTCCCAATGAAACAGAAAATAAGGGGGAACAGGAAGAGGAGACAAAAATTGAGGGGGAACAAGGAGAAGCTTTAGGAGATTCTAGTGATGAGGAGATCGTAATTGCAAAGCTGAGGAAGGGTAAAGTCACTCAGAGGAAGAGTAGGAGGCTTGCTTCAAAAGGTAAGGCAGTAAAGGTTGATGATGTTACTTCAGAAACCATTCCTGAGCCTACATCATATGAACCTCCCTCTCCCAAGCCAACCACTTCACCACCAACTCAAACCTTATCACCACCTCCATCACCCATTCACTTCACACCACCACCATTTCCATCCTCTCTTGGTGTTGGTTGTGCTGACCCTACTCCTACAGCATCTTCTGACTCCATTCTCTCCAAGCTCCTTGATCTACAGTCTCAATTCATTGCATTTCAGGATGAAACTCGTGTCTCGCTTGCTTCTATTGTGGATCAGCTAAACCAAATGGAACAACGCCTTGGTGCCAAGCTGGACACAGTGGAGGTGCAGACTGAGTACATTGATGAAGAGACTGACCCTTGATCCCTCTACTCAAAAATTTAAAATTTGTTGGCTGTATTACTTAACAAACAATTTTTCTTTTTGCCTTGTACCATCTGGGGTACATGGTTGTTGTAACTTTGAACAATTGCTACTTTTCTTTGTTTTTATTTTCATGGTCTGTGACAAATTGACTCTATGCAGGTTTAATCATTGTTCATAGCACTTGCTTTTATTATTGTTGTTTGTTGTTTTCATCACTAACAAATCTATATGGTTTGTGCTGAGATTTGATAACTCCCAATTCTTTTTGATTGATGACAAAAGGGGGAAGATTATGCACAAACTTAACAGGAGCAGTGAATACACAGTTACATATCTTGTTGATTTATATTGATTCTTATGAATGATATGTGTGCTGTTGTGTTTATGCTAGTTTAGTGATCATCTGTGTTGCTAAGTTTGTTGAAGTTCTCATGAAGTCCTCATGAATATTTGATTCTGTGAAAATACTTAATAAGTTATGTTTATTATTATTAGGTTTATTATTTTTATTATTATGTTAGTTTTTATTTATTTTTGTTATGTTAGTCTTTATTTTAGTTTAACTTAGTTTATTTCATTTAAGTTTTAAGTTAATTAATTTTAAAAACTTTTTGAAAAATATTTGATATTTTAGAGTAAACTGTTTGTTTATGAATGCTTGGTAAATTATATTCTAACAAGTTGATTTGCTAAGTTAATTAGAGTTACTTTAATCTCTAGTATGCTCTATGAATTTTGTTTTACTCTATTTTACTTAAGTTTGTTTATAAAGTTTGCCATCATCAAAAAGGGGGAATTTGTTGGCCTCTTAAGGTTTTGATGATGACTTTACTTTTAAATAAACAAACATATTTTAGAGATTGTTTTGTAGGTATATATCCGATTTAATGTGAATCGTTGATGAAGCCTATGACTTGATTCGTGAAAGAAGTACATGTCTCAAATATCCAAGAAGTTGGGAAATTGCTCTTGAAGACAGTTTACTGTTCCTAGAGTTGAAGTTCTGACGAATGTTGTAGATGGAGACAGTGTGCTGTTCCTCACGATACAGGTCCGAAGAAGACATTGACTGGAAGTTACGAAAATTATATTTTCTGTTTTTAGTTAATGTAAAAGGTTAAAATTTAATTAGTTGCTTATTTAAATTTATTTATTAATTGGCAAAATGATTTTAATTCGCCTAAAAACATGGAGAAAATCAACTCCTTGTTTATCTCCTATAAACTCGGAATTCAAGAGACTTGTTCTCTTCTTTGAATTGGTCTCCTATAAAATAGGATCTTCCTTAACCCATGATGTTTTAACCGTGCATGTGTACAGCAGTTACATTCCACTTCTACCTTTAACTAACTTTCCATTTTCTTTGGGAGCAAGTAAGTTATGGAGAACGTGGGATATGTGCAACTCGTGGAGAACATGGGCTGAGTGCACTGCTTGCTGTTCCCCTTATAAAAGAGGGAAATTACGGTTCAGTATGCATGGATGGATGAATGAATAAATGTTGCATTGAGAGTGTCCATCTAAGGGAGAATTAATTGAGAAAAATATTCTAAGTTTTAAATGCCAATTAATTTATAATATTTTTCTTAAGCAACAATTTCATTTTGATCTTTATGAGAATTGGCCTTGTAAAGGATAATTGAGTGTTTTGTTGTAATTAAACTTATGGGAAGTCTAAGGGAATAGAGAATAGAAACGTGAGAAGAGAAGAGAAGAGAAGAGAAGAGAAGAGAAGTAGGCCTAAGTAGAGAAGCTTTGAGTAAAGCGTTTAGAGAATTGAAAAGATGTAAACTCTTTGTGACCTTGAAATACTACATAATAATGAAAGTTTTTACACGTAATTTTTCAGAGATTTGAAAAGATTGCAAAGTGATACAGCTTGCGAAGAACACAAGTTTATGATCAAGGTAATCTAGTGTAGAAGAACTGCAGGGTTTTGCAGATTAGGTTCTTAAAGTTGGGGAGTGAAATCTTTGAGGACGTAACGATGAAGAGGCTACTATAGATAAACCTTAATATCTATTAATAAAGGAGGCAAGTGATTCAATAGATGCAATTGTTGATTGCATATATCCTGAAATTCGTGAGTGGTCAATTCATTGTTTTTACATTCATGAGTGGGAAATATTAGTGCTTGTAAAAAAGATTTTTGACAAGGTCAGTAAACATGTTCTAGACAAGAAAGGTTGTATTTGACTTCAAATTATATATATATATATATATATATATATATATATATATATATATATATATATATATATATATATATATATATATATATATATATATATATATATATATATATATATATATATTATATATATTTATATACACACACACATATATATATATATATATATATATATATATATATATATATATATATATATATATATATATATATATATATATATATATATATATTTATATATATTTATACACACACACACACATATATATATATATATATATATATATATATATATATATGAGACTTTTATTTAATAATGCATCATGTTGCTACTTTTGATAATTGGTTGAATATTAAAACTCAATAATCGATACTCGATTTGTTTGAATGAATAAGAATAATCTAAACTATCTCGTAGGCTATTAGTTACGTACTTAGACTTATTAGCGTTATTGTCTTATTGAGTACTCTAAAGTATAAACTAATAGTCTCTCCAATTCAGAGTAATTATCTCGATTTCTTTTTAGGCTTGTAATTAACCTATTAGAAATTTAGAATATATTACTAGAGGAGAATTTATGCAAATTCCAAATGAGACATTTGTTTTTAATTAGAGGGAGTATAAGCTATTAGAATATACATTACTCTATTACACTAATAATCGATTGTATTTCTAAGTTTGATAATTGAAACTTATTATATATAATAAAGTGAATTAGATTAATAGTAATCATAACCATTTTATATGATATTATGTATTTATACTTATTAGTGACCATGAATACTTTAAAATAATAAATCTATTACACTAATAATTGATCGTATATTCATATGTAATTTAAAGCTTAATAATGTTTGGAACTATATCTATTGGAGTGAATAAAACTAATACAAACTATCTTATAGAGTTATACTTATAGAGTTATAGTTATAGACTTATAGACTATCATTGACATTTGACTGTTAACTTAATGTTATTACTTATTACTATTAGTTATTAGTTATTATTGATCTTGAATACTCTAAACACTAAAGTAATTTATAGGCTATTATTAATAATCGATCGTAGATTCGTAATTCAAAGTTCACTTATCATAATTCGATCTATTATAGATTATAGTAAATGAAACTAGTGTAGTACTCCACCTTTTTTGATTATTCGTAATGCATCATGTTGCTACTTTTGATAATTGATTAAATATTAAAACTCGATAATCGAAACTCGATTTGTTTGAATGAATAATAAGAATAATCTAAACTATCTCATAGGCTATTAGAATATACATTACTCTATTACACTAATAATCGATTGTATTTCTAAGTTTGATAATTGAAACTTATTATATATAATAAAGTGAATTAGATTAATCAAGTAATCATAACCATTTTATATGATATTATGTATTTATACTTGTTAGTGACCTTGAATACTTTAAAATAATAAATCTATTACGCTAATAATTCATCGTATTTAATTTAAAACTTAATAATGTTCGGAACTAGACCTATTGTTAGTGACTTAGAAGAAGAGGTAATTAGTAATGACTAGCTATAAACAAGACCAAACAAGAGGTAATTTATGCTTGTCCCACATCGACTTAGAAGAAGAGGTTGTTGGACCTCTTGAGTTTTGATGATGACTACACTTTAGCAAATATGTGTTTAGAGATTTTGTGCAGGTCGATATCCGATTAATTGTGATCGTTGATAGTACCTATGGCTTAGTTCATGGGAATATACATGTCAAAAGGTTTCAAGAGATGTTAGAAGAGTATATCACGTGGGATGTAAAATGGAGACAGGAAGTCTACTGTTCCCAGGTTTGATGTTCTAGCAAGTTGGAATTTGGAGACAGCGCAGTGTTCCCAAACTGAAGTCAATTTACGTTAGCTAATAAATTCTATCTTTTATTTTTTTAGTTAATGTATTTAAATTAATTGGTTGCATTAGTTTATTAAAGTTCATTGGCAAAAAGAATTTCTAAAATTCCTCACGTGTGGGTTTCAAGATTAATTCCTTATTTTTAGGAGATAAACTTGGATCTACTAAAAAGTAGGAACAGCAGTTAGGTCTTAATTATTTTTGGATTTTCTGAAATATAATAAAAATAATCTTTTCCTAAAAATAGTAAAAATAACCATTTTCTAAGAATTAGTCAAAAGATAACCGTTTTTAGAATTAGTCAAAAGATAACCGTTTTACCAAAACCGTTTTCTAAATATAGCATGAAGTTCCAGCCATTAATTTGGGGAACAGGAATTACTACTGAAGAAACTGCTACTTTAGGGAACAGCGGTTATTAAGGAACAGTGGTTATCAGGGTATAGCGGTTACTGATTGCCTTAACCGTTTGTTTGATTTATTCAAAGGCTGAAGTATTAACCGTTTTGTGATTCATTCAGCATCATTCATTGATCCATGACTAAGGATAATGGGTTGGAATATTTTTCTATTTTTAGAAATTTATTTTATTATAAATAAGCTAACTAGCTCGGTTTTTCAAAAAAAAAACGCATGCTTTGAGAGAAAAATAATTTTTGCGTTTGATTTTGAAATTCTACAAGTAATATTTTGTGTTTTTAAATTGCCAATTAATTCATAATATTTACTTGTGCAACTCTTTGATTTATTTTAGAGAATTTCTATCATTTTTGTAAGGGATTTTGAGAGTTTATGTAATTAGACTCGAGTGAGTCTAAGGGGGAAGTTAGATAGCTTTTAGTGAAGCTAGAGAGGATTAGCTTATTGTAAAGCTAAGTTTGTTGCTTTGAGTAAAGCAATTAGAGAGTGAAGAGTTGGCCTAGTTGTTTCGCTTCGAGTGAAGTAAGGTGTTTATTGTAATTGTAACTAATTGCCTTAAACATAGTGAAGTTGTTAGAAATCCCAAGTGGTCGTGGTTTTTCCTTTTGTTTAGGCCCAAAAGGTTTCCACGTAAAATCGTGTGTCTCTCTTATTATTTTGCTCTTAGTTTAAGCTTTATTTATTTTGAATAATTCCGCAAAAACAGGGCACAATCGCTTAAACTTGCAACAACAACAATTCACCCCCCCTCTTGTTGCTGTTCCCGTTCCTAATTGAATCAACAGAGGTAATTAGTAATGACTAGCTATAAACAAGACCAAACAAGTGGTAATTTATGCTTGTCCCACATCGACTTAGAAGAAGAGGTAATTAGTAATGACTAGCTATAAACAAGACCAAACAGCCTTGGGGCATATTTAAAAGGGTCGGTTGGCTAATTATGCCATGCTTACCCTTTGATTTGGTGAGTGCTGTATGGAAATCAAGACATATGGCCGACATAATTTGTGCAAACTAGAAGGGTTGGCTCGCTTGGCCGACCCTCAAT
>NC_080052.1:5409608-5462108 GCF_026212465.1 Amaranthus tricolor | reverse complement strand
ATGCCTCCTTATATAAGCAAGTATCAAAGTCTAAGCACATGTTAGGCACATGCCTTTATAATACAAAATAGCCATGTGAATTTTGACTACCTTCTATTAACTCCTAACACTTAGAGTTTATTTAAAATACGAAAAAATAAATGAACTATTTTATTACATTATTATTGTCATACACTATTCTATTAGTCCCAAAGCCGTGGATTGTTCTTCCTTTCTCAATGCTTCACAAGACCTTAAATCAAGTCCTGAACCATACATGGTTCAAAAATTCAGAGAAAGAGATAATGTTTTGGGAAGTTTATTGGTTTGTCAGGCAAGAGATTGAAAAATGGTAAATGGAAGTTGAAAAGTTATTGGGGAGTGATTAAGAAACCGCGCGTCAAAATCAGTTTTTATTTTTTTTTTAATTTTTTTAAAATTTAAAATATGGGCCAGTCTATATATTGAGAGGTCTATACTATAGACCGTCTCAACTAAGAATTTGTGTAATTAGTTTAGGTGGATTATAAAGAAACCAGAAATAGCCACCGGACATGTGGTTAGTTCTTTAGTTAATGATTAATTAATGATGATTAGCGTATTAATTGGTTCTGTAAGAATTTCTTTTGAAAAAGCATTCTATATATTTTTGGAATAATTGAATAATTAGTCTATTTAAAAATATTTTGATCAGCAATATTGATCCAACATAATCTAAACGTGATGCAATCAGATCTAAAATTAACACAAGAAAATGTTCTCTCCGTTTCCTACTGAAGTTCCCCTCTGATACACGGACACGCCATTTGACAGACGTGTCGCGTGTCGGACACGGACACGCGAAAATCCGTGTCCGACACGCCAAATGAAGTGTCCAATATTTTAATATTTTTTCGGACACGCGGACACGGCTAGGACACGCAAGGGACACGGCAAGGGTGAAGGACACGTTTTTTAAAATAAAAAAAAAATTTTAAATTTTAAACAAAACACAGAACAGAGAAGTTCTTCTCTCACTCGGATTCTCAGTCTACCGTTCCGAGAACTCGCGTTTTGTAACGGTGTATGTAAAAACGGCGTTCCGCCACGCTTATCGTCGTTTTGACCGTCATGAACCGGACTTGATAGCGAGTCTATGCGATTTTGGGCGATTTTTGGTGAGTTTAGATATTTTTGACAAGATTGGACCCAAAAACAAAAGAACCGGACTAAGAAGCCTTGAAATATTGAAGGTTGATGGTCGACTCACCATTGATGAAGAAAACTTCTTAAACGTTGGAGTTGATGGAGTTTAAGTCTTCATGAAGGAGATGATAAATTTTTTTCTCTCACCTCATGATCTCCTTTTTGAAAAATTAAAATTTAATATCACTTCTCAAAAAATTTACTTTTACACTAGCAATTCAGAACTTGTAGAAGTACATCTACATTTGCAATAATTACTATTAAGAGAGAAAAAGATAGGATAAGAATAGGAAAAGTCATATGGGTAAAGTAACTGAGAACGAGGGGCGTGGGGAGGCGTGTATGTTTAGGAGTAATTATTATTAAAATTTTTTAATTATGTTTTATTTGTTAATCATATATAATTATTGGTCTATGTGTTAACTATTATTTAAAGTTTTTTTTATATATGTGCTAATCGTTGTTTTTTAAATTCAATTACAAACTTCAATTAGTATTTTAAGATCAATTACAAAAAATATAAACATAAATTACAAACATAAAGTATTTTTATGTTTTTAAAGTGTTTATTTACAAATATCAAATGAAAGATTGTAAAATTATCTTTAATTTGATATATTTATTATATTGCCATTTTCGTGTCCCCGTGTCCGCCATTTTTAAGTTGGCGTTTTCCCGTACCCGTGTCGTGTCCGTGTCCGTGTCCGTGTCCGTTTTAGTGCAACCTAGAAGTTCCCACAAGGAATGTTCACGAAAATTTAGAGAAACGGAATATTTTAAATAGTGGATAGTTTATTTAATTAAATAATAAATTTAATGGAAAAAAGTAAGGACTATAACCATTAAAAAGATATTAAAAGGAAATTAGTAGATAAAGTATGAGCACCACAACTAATGAAGAAAAGTAAGAACCATAAACAGTAAAAAAATATTAAAAAAAAATTAGTGCAAAAAAATATGGGGATCACAACTATTAAAAAATATAGTTATAAAGTTATTGGGAAACATATGGGGACTATAAAGAATATATAAATGTTTAAATATAGTTAGTAAAAAATATATGTGGCGATCATAAGCGTTATAAAAATATGGCAAATTCCATGTCGTGACTTTGAGTTTTTGGCTTTTCCACCAATGTTTTTCAAATCCGCGGGGTGACCTTGAACTTTCCATTTTTCCATGTAGTAAACACAATGTTAAGTTTTGATTAGATTATGTGTATTATTTTGATAATTTTGAAAAATGTGGTCAATTAGAATGATTACAACGTTTGTTTTTGTCTACTATATGGAAAAGTTGGAAGTTAAAGGTCACCACATAAATTAAATAAAATATTTGTTTACAACGTGAAAAAGCCGGAAATTTAGAATTACCACATTAAATTTCCTATAAATATTAAAATAAAAATAAATAAAGTTATTTTTTCTTTTAAATTTATGATATAAATAAAATAATTTTTTGCGAGAACAACAAAAAAAACACCTTTATATGACAAATATAATCTTTTTTGAGGAAGGGAGGTAGTAAACAGATTCGAAATCCATCGGCTATACCATTTTTACACCTTTCACTAACATAGCAGATTTTTATAACACAAGAAGGGTGACTACTGACTAGAGTACTTTCAGTCAACCCATTTCTTAACGGACACAACAAAATCCATTTCTCACGTTACTCTCAGTCAACTATTCCTAGTCCTGGAGAACAAATTTTAAAATCATATTCTTCTTATAAAAATACGAATAAGATAAAATAAATAAATATTTAAAAATAAAAAAAATTATAAATAAGGAAAGAACTCCATCTAGAAAAGTTCACCCAAGAAAAGCCCAATAAGGCCCACCAAACCTTCCTTCTTTCGCTATAACACTCTCCTGTTCTTGTGCTCTTCCCTTCATCTTCCTCTCAGATTCTCACATCTCATCAATTTTCCCTTCAGATCCACAATTTTTCATCTGGGTTTTTCTTCTAATCACCCAATCCTTCCTCAAATTCCATTCTTTCTTTCCAAAAATCAACCATTATACAAAAGGGAACAGAGTAAAACAGAGGAATTACAAAAACCCAGAAAGAAGAAATCATGTCTAGTGGATCTTTGAGCGATGGTGTGATAAAAAAGATAGTTTTATCGTATACTTATGTAGCAATTTGGATCTTTTTGAGTTTTACTGTGATTGTTTACAATAAATACATTTTAGATCGGAAGATGTATAATTGGCCTTACCCAATTTCCCTAACCATGATTCACATGTCTTTTTGTTCATCTTTAGCCTTTTTTCTTGTCAAAGTTTTGAAATTGGTTGAATCAGTTTCAATGTCAAGAGAAGTTTATCTTTCTAGTGTTGTACCAATTGGTGCACTTTATGCCTTTTCTCTTTGGCTTTCTAATTCAGCTTATATCTATCTTTCTGTGTCTTTCATTCAAATGTTGAAAGCTTTGATGCCTGTTGCTGTTTATTCAATTGGGGTTTTGTTAAAGAAAGAGAATTTCAAAGGGGTAATAATGGGGAATATGCTGGCAATTTCTTTTGGTGTTGCAATTGCTGCTTATGGTGAAGCCAAGTTTGATGCTTGGGGTGTTTTTCTTCAATTGGGTGCTGTTGCTTTTGAAGCTACTAGATTGGTTTTGATCCAGATCTTATTGACATCAAAGGGTATAAATTTTAATCCAATTACATCACTTTATTATGTTGCACCTTGTTGTTTAGCTTTTCTTTCGATCCCATGGATCTTAGTTGAATACCCCATTTTAAGAGATTCATCAAGTTTTCATCTTGATTGGTTTATTTTTGGGACAAATTCATTTTGTGCTTTTGCTTTGAATCTTGCTGTTTTCTTGCTTGTGGGAAAGACTTCTGCTTTGACAATGAATGTTGCTGGGGTTGTTAAAGATTGGCTTTTGATTGCATTCTCTTGGTCTGTGATTAAGGATACTGTTACACCCATCAATTTGTTTGGTTATGGTTTAGCATTTTTGGGTGTTGCATACTACAATCATTGCAAGTTGCAGGCTCTTAAAGCTAAGGATGCTCAAAAGAAGGTTACTCAGGCTGATGATGAACAAGGTAGGTTGCTTGAGGAAAGAGATGGTGATGGAAGGAGGAATGATAACCAGTCTTGAATCGATTGGTTTTACAATGAGCTCGACAGTTACCATTCTTTTGGTTGCAATCATGGGTTTGAGGTGCTATGTATTGCCAAAGATTGTAGTGTGGGAGTTCAAGAGTTTTAGGGTTAAAGGGTTCGTTTGGATGATTCATGGAGAGTGTTTTAGGTAGTAGTATTATTCAGATAATGCGATTCCCTTGATTGGAATAGCTTATTTAGTCTTAGTTGATGATATTAATATGTTGTCCTTCTTAGATTTACTTGCAACAGGTTTACTGAAAGGAAATTGAGGGCTCGAGGCTTAGTTTCGAGATTGTTCTTGATTGATAAAGAGCCATTTGTATGAGCCCTCTTTGGCCATTCTCATCTTTTTGTCACTTTTGTTCATGTTCAAGTACTCTTGTTATTGTCGCGAGAGTCGAATATTTATCTATTTGATTTATTTTTATTGTAATATTTATCTTCATCTCCTATACTATATGTTAGTTGTTGCATGCACTGAACTTGGAAGCTTTAACTGTGAAGAACATGATTTCTTCATTTCAAATGGTTTTCACTCTTGCTTTGTGATCATGGCAACATGCATGCATAATGATTAAGGTAGTAGGTAAGTATTTGGTTAATAATGATATGCTCTTAAAGTTGCTTTCTTAGCATGATTTGTTGTTTGATTCTTGTTGAACTGCATGCCTGCCTTCCTTCGTTGTCAACACTTATGACCATGGGCACATCCATGACGCTGAACCGACTTGATTGTTTTTCTTCTGTGTTATATATTATATAATTCAAGATTAATAGAATTTTTATTTACTGACTCAGGCTATGGCCTAGACTTACTATTGATCTTATATATTATAATTCAACAGTTTTTGATGTTGTTTCCCTTTTGTATTCTGTATTCAATCTCCACAATGTTACTTCATAGTTGGTTCTGCAGTAGAATTGAACCGATGCTATGATTGGAAGATGTTCCAAGATAACAAATAAAAGTTTCTTTTTTTGGTTAAGTAATAGTGCTTGATTTACTGTATAAATAAATTTAGTTGAGTTAGGTGTGTTTATGTAGAGTTTTAGGTAAATGCTTTCTGTGCTTGTCAATAGAGAATAGTCTACAATGTACTCCACATTTCTCCCTAGTGCTAGGATCACTATTTTCTGCTTATACCCAATGTCTTATTTATGCTTATGACTTGATGTATTTAGAGTTCATGTTTTGGATCATCATGGACTAACTTAAACCATAGTGAAAATGCCGCCTATCCAGTTTGGCGCGATCGAAAAATAGGCTAAGAAAACTACGACTTACTTGCATACTAGTCGTTGCCATCTTTACAGTGAAGAGTGAAGACAAGAGTTGATATTTATTTCCTAAGGGATGGAAATATTGGTAATACATCAATGTCAAAACGCATGACTTTAGTGAAGACTAGTGTGATTTAGAATGAAGACCACGTTCAGATTATTCAAACCTCAGCTGCCCATAACGTTTCTTTCTTGGCAGTTCTCAACATATCATGATCATAACATTGGAAGCGAAGTTATAGCCTATAAATATGTTTGTTGGGTTGTAGCTCACTGACTAGTTCTTATTAGACGTCTATAGTCACTTATGACTATGAGTATGCCTAATTTGTAATTAGTCCCTCTGGACTGTACCAATATCCAAATTGCTAATCCATTTGGATTATAGGATAGACAGAAGAAAAGGGTAGTGAGTTGAGAATTAGATCTAGTACCTCATATTAGGAAAGTCGTATTTATTTCAACTAAAACAAAATTTAATATTTTGTATTTTCTCTAAAAATATTTTTAACTGAATTTTTTTTCAATTAATAATTTTCCCTCAAAACAAACGCCCTCTCAGCCTCCACAATCTTACATTCTTACTATGATTTGAAGGAGTTGGAATTAAAACATATATACAAATATCTCCTTTTTGGATTTAGTGCTTGTGAATAGAACTCATGTGTTGCGTAAATAAACTGATAAGGTGTGATTGAGTAGAGTTTTAGCTAATTTCTCTATGTGGCTGTCCATAGAGAAAAGTCTATATGTAATCTATATCCTGTTATATGTAATCTATATCCAAGGTCTCATTTGTGCTTGTTTTTGATCATCATGGACTAGTCTTGACCGCTTATGTTTCTTATGGTCTCTCAAGTCATCAACGCTGGTATACTGTTTTTGTGAAGGATTGAGTCTGTTTATATAATGGTTTATGATGATCATTAGATCACATTGTGCCTTGCGTGTATTTGGTTTTGGCCTGGTATACCCTCTTTAAGAATTGTCTTTGGTTATAAACAAAATGGCAGCAAGCCTTCATGTTAAATGACTACTACAATAACTTGACTACTACATACTTCTGTTTTTTTAGTTGCACCAAACCATTTTTTACACTATTCATTCGATAGTATTCTACATATTATGGCTGTTAAATGACAAAAAAAATATAGTTGTATGAGATCTTGTTTTATTCGTCTCGCTGGATGTTTTCATATTGTTAAACTTTTACACTTTTTAGTTGAGTATAATCCTAGATAAAAGTTACTCGACAAACACATTATACTGTGTAAAAAGGTAGTTGGGTGCAAGTTAAAAAATGCAGGAAGTATTATTCCGTATTAATAGAGTGTTGAACGGATGACTCGTGTCATGACTTATCGGAGCCTAAATTTCTCTTATATAGAGGTTGGCCATGCCGGCCATGTGACGTTTCGCTAGTTAAGGCAGATCTACACCGGTATAATTGCTCTATTGCCATCTTAATTCCATTATTGTATGGTACTTAGATGATTTGAATTTTCTTCTATGAATGGAAGAGTTAGTGATACATCAATATCGAACAAAGACTTTGGTGACCACATCTATGGTAAAGTATGACTTTATACCAACCTCACAGACACAGTTAGTAATCTTGGCAGTTCTCACTATCTCTATGCAAAGGGACGATAAGAGTCGAGCTTAGGGATAGCAATTCAGTATGAGTTCGCCCTTGATACGAGCAATAAAATAAGATTCGAACTCGAGGAAAAAATATCCGACTCCAACTCCGATAAAAATAGTCCGAGTCGGATTCAGAGAAGGACCGGAGTTTGACCTCATAAAATATCCAATACTTTGACTTGACTCCGATTCTACTACGACTCTACCCGACCCGACACCCAAGTCCAAATTCAAATCTACGCCAATTTTAAATTTGAAAAAAGTTTGAAAATTAGTTTTATTAAACCAAATCTGAGAACTAGACATCTAAGTCATAGATTCAATGTCAAATTCAAGTAAAAAGTCTAAACTCACTCCATGTTTAGTCTAAGTTCGATTTGTGTTTCATATTATGTCAAGTTCACAAAACTACGTTTCAAAATATAAATACTTAAAAGTTTTTAACGTAATATGTTTGGTTTCATAATTCAATATTAAAAGAGCGATCAGGTGAATTGTAATCAAGGTTGTTATAAGCGTAAATTTAATTTAAATTCAAAACAACTCTACTAACCGAATCGTAGATTGATCCTTAGTAAATTAAGCGATGCCAAGTATAATGATCATGTAATAAGTTTATCAAAGCAATACTATATTGTAACAGTTTTAAAGTCATAATAATTTCATAACAACAAATAAAAAAGCTCAATAATTTCATATCAATAATTTTTTTTCCTTCACCAAAATCCATGAAACTTCATTTATATATCTTTGAGCTTAACCTAACACTTACTAACATCCCCTTCAAAAGACCCATCATTGGCATTAGAAACCTTCATAAAATTAGTACCATTCTTCAAAGGAGGCTTAAACCAAATACCATATTTTTCTTCTTTACATGACTATATATGATCTATTAAGAAATTTTAACTAAGAAAAGCAAAAGTATTACTTTAAATACTAAATAAAACAAATTTAATAAAAGTTATACGGTATCGTTAATGTATATACTTAATTGTATGGTTAAATTTAGTAAAATTTCATAGTACATACACCTCTTTAAATTGACAATTTGATTTGTATTTAAATCAAAGGCACGATTGATTTTGTAGAGTAGTTAAAAATAAAAAAAAAACGACCCTAAACACATATAACAAACAAATCTTTATAACATTATACAAATTTTTTTTTGAAATAATTTATGCAATTGAAAATTTGACATTGTTCTTATAATGACTGCAAATAACGTTTTTGTTTCAAAATTTCGCATAATTAGGAGCACTTACCTAGAACTTCTAATACGTTAAGAATGACATTCTAATTGACAAAAACTAAAAGAAGGCAAAATAAGATTTTATATAAGTAACAACCAAACTTAGACGTTGGATAAGAAGAATAATAAAACTATACATCAACGATTTGGAGGTAAATTACAAGCATCAAAACTTTAACTCCAAGTATGACACCAAATTAAACCAAATTTTTTTTTTCCTTCACCAAACTCCATGAAACTTCATTTATATATGTTTGAGCTCAACCTAACACTTACTCGCATCCCCATCAAAAGACCCATCATTGGCATTAGAAACCTTCATAAAATTAGTACCATTCTTCTTAGGAGGCTTAAACCAAATAGCACAAATCATGAACACAACAAAGTTGATCAAACTTAGTAAAGTCAATAACCAATAGAAGTAATGAAGCTTTCCATAGTTAATATGATCAGCAAGCCATCCTTCACTGTTTCGATTCGCCGTAACACTCTTAATAACAGATACTAAGAAGCTGCTTAAGAAGAATCCAAGAGAAAGTGTTGTAAGGAAAAGACCAGTGCTCATTGTTTTCATGCTTTTGGGTGATTGTGTGATGAAGAAATCAAGTTGTCCTGTGTAAATAAAGGCTTCCCCTGAACCAACAAGGAAGAATTGTGGTATTAAGAAGTAAACACTTATTGGAAGTGTTTCTGTATCTCTTCCTACTGCTTTTGCTACAGATAATCTTTTCTTTTCTGCCATTGCTGCTGCTGCCATTCCTAGTGTTGACATGACTAACCCTATTGCTATTCTTTGCAAGCTGCTAAACCCTACAAACAGAAAAATATATGTCAATTGTTAAAATAAGAGGTGAATGATTTAAATCCGTGACGTTTACATTTGATAATATGTCAAACGATATTATATAATCTCAATTAAAAATATAAGTTAATGTGCGAATTGCATCTCTCTGAATACCTAACTAGATCGAATTTGATCGAATGGTTGGAGACATCGAATCCGAATACTAAACTTTTCATAGTCTTTTATTATACCTTTGTTTTTCTTTTTTTAATCTAAGTTTTACTCATATTTCTACATATGTATTTATTTATATTTGCAGTTGGTTTTTATGGTTTGACTCTTATTTTTGCTTATGTTAAAATTCACAGGAAGCATTCTAATACGTACTCGGTGATTTTCATCGCTTTTTTTGGCAGGTGTCTAGCTATTTCAGGTCTAATTGTATCTTGTCCTCTTTTACGAGGGGGTAAGGGTATGGTTTGTATGTTATCTACCTCTCCGGATCTTAAGTTTAATAAAGAGATTTACTAGGAAATAATGGTATGATATGGTATGATATGACACAATTTTAGGCTCATAAAATAAAATATATTATATTAGTATAAATACCACATGATTCAATGAACTTATTCAATTAATATTCACCTTAATTAAAATTTTCCACAATTTATAGATTTATCCAAAGCTTATGTTAAATTATTATATTTAAACAATATGATGATAGTTATATATTGACATATGAATTATGTGATGAATACTTTTGGACAAAAAGAATATTAGCTATAGTATTGCATTGATTGATATAAATCACACATGTATAATTCCTGAAAAATGAGTTAGGGGGGATTGAAGAAAATGACTTATGTTATTTCAGATTAAGGCAAGTGTGTTGTCACAAGATATAGTAGATCAAATATGGTACCAAAATACCCGCTTAAAGTACTATTCATTATCTTTCTTTACACCTTAGCAGGGCCACCAAAATAGGAATAGTGGTACCCTCCATAAGCCTTAGGACCACAACATAATAACATCATGGTTAAAAATGTATGTATCAACGCCAAAATCAAATGGTTCCATCTGAGCCGGTCTATGTGTAGTCGTCTCTAGAATTGAACTTTTGCGGACTTACACCTTTTATTTCTTAGAATCTAGATATTGAATCTAGGCAACCCCAATTAGGAGAAGAGATAACCGATGTATTATAAGTGGGAATTAGTCCTCAAGTTTATAAAGCCTCATATGTTTTTCTCTTTTTTTATTGTGGGACAACTCATATGTGGGTAATAACAGACACTTTAAACTCCTCCTTACATATGAGTATTCTTAGAATTTTTAGTACTCTAGAAAGTTATAAATCTTATTGGGAACCGGTTTAATTAAGGCCCCTCAACTAGTGGTAAGATTAATTGTCTGGTCCTAAAGGTCAAGCAATAGGCTGGGCTCTAAAGATTTTCAAAACATACCCGATGACCTGAAATTTATCCGGCCTAGTAATCGAACCTGATTTGATTAAACTTCAAAAATAATTTACAATCATGTAAAAAGCAATATGGACGCAAAACCTGAATTTAAATCGACCTAAAACACCTGATTCGAAATCAATTCGATGACCCAAGTAAATACCTCTACTGGGGTCTAGTAGCATGTTAGAATTTAGAAAATGGGTCTAGGCAACCCAAACAAGGAGGAGAAGATCATATAATCCACACACAAACCCAAATTACAAGATTCACTACTAAAAAGTTGCATATCCTATTCTTTTTTTTTTTTTTTTTTGACGTGGGATAACTCACATATGGGTAATAATAAACACTTTACATAATTAGAGTTGTTTTAGCTTGACTCGATTAGCTGAACTGGGTATGACAGAACTCGATCCAATACAATTTGATTAATTTGATTATAAAGAGTAATTATGACTGTTAAAATATTTACGTACAATCGAAAATGCTAAATCTAATTTGCCCAAACACTGTTAAAATATTTACCTGGTTTGCCTTTCCATTTGTTCCAAATAGGAACAATAACACGGTCATAGATGGCTAAACTGAGAAGGATAGCTGCTACAAAGAAGACAGTAAGTGAGCCAGCTGGGATCTGGAAGCTTCCTATTGATCTTTCCATGGTGGATGCTTGCTCAACTGAGAACGTGATCATTTGTGCATAAGTTGTCCAAAATATTATGGTTGTTGCCCAAACAGGTAGCAATCTTGCCATCATTTTAACCTCTTCGATTTTGGTTACTGAACAAACCTTCCATGGGTTTGCAATGGGAGCTGATGAACCACCATGCATGTTCTCAAAATCACCTTCTGCTACTATGGCTGCCTTGTCCAAGCATCTATAAGTTCACAATGATGAGGGAGTTTGAGGGGTTGAATAAACAAAATAATACATTAATATTTGCTCGATCTCTTGAAAATAAATTTAGCTATTATTTATTTAAATAAATATATTTATTGAGTATATTTGCTAAAACAAATATACATACGTGTTGTTTATAATCTTCTCTAAACTTTTTCGTAAGTCAAGAAATAATCAGTGGGTGTATAATTTCATCAATTATACACAATAAATTAAATGGATTTATTCAAAAATAAATAATAAGTGATTAATTTTAAGCGAATCAAATAAATGTTGATTTATTATTGACAATTGCACACCAATTAATAAATAGGTTAAATTTCATATAAAAAACTAAGAATATCTTACATGAAACTTCAATCATTCAATTTATTAACTATTCCCTCCATCACAATTCTTGTAAGTCTATTCTACATTAAATTCACCCATATATTTATTTTTCGATTTAAGTTATATTTTTTGTTTAATTAACAAAATTAATTTACTAAATTTATCTCATTTACACATTTTTAACACTTTTCTTAAAATATATACCTTATTATCACATTTTCTCATTTTTTATAATACTTTTTTTCCATTTTTAGTCGTAGCTATGTGTTTAGATAGAGGGAGTAACTTACAACAACGTTCCATTTTCCAATGCAAAATATTGTTTGTATTTATATGAAGAAAGTATACTAATAAACAGGTAAAAACTTTAGTGATTTGATAGGTAAATTATCCCCTATTAATAAACAAACAAAATATATTTATTATTTGTGAGTTTTGATATCCTACAATTTCTTAAGTGGGTAGCTTATACGGTTGATAGATATAGCTAAGCTCCAAATAAACAGTTCCACATACTTTGATGCTACAAAAGCAAAATTGAAGACTTAGCAAAAGAACATACCCAAATTGTTGAGTGTGCGGAACCCTTTGTCCTTCAGGGGTATCTTCATACAAGAAGTTGACATCATAAGGCAATTTCATCCTTGATTTTTTAACAGCAGCTGATATAACTTGGAAGATATGAACAATTGGACTACCCATACTCTCCTTGTATCTATACCTTTTGGTCCCACAAAAAAATATTATAATAGCTATTCCCATTGATACTGAACATATCCCATATGCCCAGCTTCTTCCCACTTCATCTTGTAACCAAACAAGTACTGTTACTGCCATTAATGTCCCTAAACTTATGAAGAAGAAAAATCTGCTGAAAAATGCTGTCATTTGTGCTTTTTCCTTGTCATCTGTTTCATCAAATTGATCACTTCCAAACCCTGAAACACTTGATTTTAAACCTCCTGTTCCTAATGCTATTAAGTATAAAGCTAAGTATAAGATTCCCATTTGAAATTGTGTTGCTGTTTGGCATGGTATGTTCTTGCTTGGATCACATGGGGGTGGCCGAAGTTGTGGTAGTTTTGTTGAGATTGCTAGCATTGCTGTTCCCTGAATCATCATCATAGATATATTATTATATATGGTTTAAATCACATGATTAATTATGAGTCTGTTTGGAAAACCCGGTTTAACTGAACTGTTATGTAGATGTTTAGTAAACATTACTTATTTGCTTTTGGCTATTTATTAGTGTAAAACAGGGTCAAAAAGCTGAAAATCAATGAAAAAGTTATTCACATTTTTTTTTGTTTTGTCTTAAAGTATGCTACTTTCATTCTTAAATACTTGCACCTACACATAGTAACACATGAACTAAGTCACTTTTAATGCGTTTTGGTCTATTTTACACATTCGGATGGTAGGTAAAAAATAAATGATGTGATAAATGAGAATAAAGTAGTGGTCAAAATAGAGAATCGTTAAATAACTTAATTTGCCAAAAATGAAAAAAATGCATGTATTATGAAACAACCAAAAAAACTAATAAGTGTAAATAATATGTAATAAAAAAGAATTATTTAGAGAAAAGTCATTAGTCCATGAAAAGGTCATTTGCCAAAAATAAATAATATTAAGCTGATATGATTAGGTTAATTATTGTATGAATATATAGTACTTACCAGAGCTTGAATGATTGGAAAAATTGCAACAGTTCTGAATCTTCCTAGAAAGGAATCAGCTAAAAAGCCACCAAGTAAGCAGAGGAGAAAGGAAGTGCCCATGAAATCAGTGACAACATTTGCTGAGGTTGAACTTGGAAGATGCATAGTCCCTGTTAGATATGTCACAAGATTCACTGCTATTCCCATTGTTGACAGCCTTTCACACATTTCAATGCCTGTTTTAAATCAATTTTCATTAAAATTTGCATCATAATTATAAATCTCGACTATGTAGAAGTCACTTATTCGCATCAGACAATAAATAAAACAAAGATGTGACGAATAGAAAGAAAGGTAGCCCTTGTTCCAACCTTTGAGGGAGTAAGTTACAAAAGTTGGTGGATCAAAGAACATTTCATAATCAAGAATAAATGCTAATGCAATTTTGCATCATTTTTATTAAACTTTATGATTATTCTGAATATTCTAATGAACTTTTGCATGATTAATCTTTTACAAATTTAATTTAGTCTCCTTTTGAGATCAATGACCCTTAAAGTTCTGTTATTACATGTTACACATACTAAAAATACATGAGTGCATATAATAACATCTTTGATCATGTATGAAATACCAGAAGCGTACCTAAAATAAGAGCGGCAGGAATCCAACCACCAGTTTTTGTGCGGTCAGCAGGATTACCCTTATAATCAAGGGCATCAGCAACAATCAAACTCATTTTTTCGTCGGTCTGAGCCATAAAAAAATAAAACTAATTTTTAGGTATGATTATGCGATTATTATGGAAATTTAATCTAACACAATGAGTTTTTAAGGGAAAATATCGAATTTTTTTGAAAGTATTATATTATATATATATATATCTGTAGTGTAATGCTAACAATTTGGAGAATTCTTAAGAGGCAGCAGCCAAGAAGGTGTTGAAGGCTAAAAATTTGGAAGCAAATTTGGTGTGTAGGGAGAAATATTTGACACTTGCTAGAATGTTGTTGGACACACAATAAAGAGAGCTTGAGTGGTTTCCTTTATATAGGCAAAGTTTTCTAAGTAACTTCTGTTGTAATGTAATGTATAATGTATTTCAAGAAAAGGAAAAACACAAATAATAAAATAAAAAAGATGTGACCCTACACTTAGTGGTTAATACTTGACACAAATAATGGGAAGATATTAGACCAACCCTTTTTTGCTACTAACCAATGGAAAGTTCTAGGGTTTATGCATTAAGTAAATATATATCTAGTTGCTTCTTCTATTTGTGCAATATTTTTTTTAATCATTTATGACTTTGACTTTTTAACTAATACGAGTTGTAATTCGTTTTATAACTAATATGAGTATTAGTTTTCGATCGAATATTAAATTAATTTTTAATCAGATGAGCAACTAATAGTCACTCCTTCACTTTCTTACGAACAATTTTTCAGAAACGAACTTTGAGTCTATTAGCAAGCAAATATAACATTTGAATTGTAACCAATGAACTCTAAAAGGTTAGGTTTATATGGAACTAGTTATTACGTTTTCTTAATTCCTAGGGTTTAAAAAGGATCAATTAATGGAAGGTTTTATCAATATGATTTTAAGATAATTGTTTGTGGTGGAAGGTTAGTTCTAAAAAAATTAAAAATCATTATTTAAGAAATAAAAAAAGGTAGAGAATCTTCAGCATGCAAAATCCAATACCATTTACATGGTCAAAATTTTGAAATTGAAGGTGAAGGATAGTTACTGGACATGAAGATTGTGAACCCCAGCAGAAGACATTGCACCTCCTCTTCTCATTACCTAAGTGCTTTTGATACCCCACCATTCATAGGCCTTTATATTTGTTTTTTTTTTTTTTTGGAGAGAAAAGAATTGGAAGATAAAAGAAATCAAATGAACAAAAGTTATATATTACCCTTTAATTGATGAATGACAAGAATAATTAAATATTAGAAAAATTATATTATATATATATATATATATATATATATATATATATATATATATATGTATATATGTATATATATATATATATATATGTATATATGTATATATATATATATATATATATGTATATATATATATATATATATATATATATATATATATATATATATATATATATATATATGTATATATATATATATATATATGTATATATATATATATATATATATGTATATATATATATATATATGTATATATATATATATATATATATATATATATGTATATATATATATGTATATATATATATATATATATATATATATATGTATATATATATATATATATATATATATATATATATATATATATATATATATATATATATATATATATATATATATATATATATATATATATATATATATATATATATATGAATTACTGACATTCACATGTTAATTAGTTGGAAAAATTAGTTTCTATCAAATAAAGTATAAAACTGCCAATTATTTGGTTTTAAGTGTTGGATTGTACATAGGTGTAAAGTTAGGAAGAGGAGGATGATAGAACACTTCACATGAAATAAAATTCCATTCTAGTGTTTGTTGTCCATTATACTTGTCTTTTACTTGTAAATTTCTTTTTTTGTTCATCTAGATTGTACTTATTCAATTTGTGGCTTCTTTTTTAATTATAAAATAGACTTTTAACTAAATAATTTTTCCTTAAATAATTTTGTTCACACTTGGAATCGACACATACGGTGGAAATACTATCGGAAATTAAGAAAGAGAAAAAACTACCTTGTATTGAAATAAAAAGACAAACGAGGTTGTAAATTTCAATAGTTTGAGACATTTTTTGCATTTTGTGGGAGTATGATTATTTGATTGAAAGCTTATTACGTAGTCAAATTAAAAAAAATATATTTCTAGTGTATGGTAATTGTCGTACTTTTTTTTTGATTTTGTTTTGAGCTTCGCAAATAAACTTAATAGTAAAACCTAGTCCATTTACATGTGATATAAATATAAATAACGATATATATTTTGTAAACTAAATTCAATTTTACGAAGTTATAATTAATAAAAACGGATAATTATTTAAACATAAATAATTGTGAAATCATTCAAATCAAATATTATATAAAGACAATCAAATCAAATGTCATAATGAAAATTAGTCACCCTTTGTATTGATGGTGGATGTTCCTAAAATATATTCTCTATTTACCAATTACAATCTTATACCAAAGGATATATATGATGATAGGACATTCCTTAAAAGGAGACCATATATTTGTAACAACCCTACAAAGCTAAGAAGAATGTTTGTATGTGATATTTAGGTATTACAATTATTTAGAAACTTTAAACTATTATATATCGATCAATAGGTCAACGCATGAAGATTATTAAGAACCCCAAACTCAATATCAAAGGCCAACCTAAGATGAAAAAGCTAAGGGAGATCTTGATAGTATAAAGTTTAATCATGTTCTTAAGACTCATTTGCCTGACTAAAACCTAACTGGTTAGGCTCAATTTGGTCTTATATAAACCATACAAGTGTATACTCTAAATAGTGTACCACACTCAGATGAGAATCTTGGCCTGAGTCTCCCTAAGTTCATAATCCGATTTATTTGATTAAAAATCTTATTTTAGTATATATTCTGAATTCGCCATTAGGAAAGCATACATGTAAAGGTATTGTGTGGTTCACCTTATACTAATATTAACATTGGCGGATCTACACTTAAACATTAGGTAACACGTGCTACACATGAATTTTTTTAAAAAAACATTTGTCTTAACATTTTTCAATTTTACTGTTTTATAAATTAGGGTTTTTTTTTCCTTTTCTCACGCCTTGAGATTATTATTTTGTTATTCTACTTGTATATGCTAATTTAGAGTAATACATTTTTTTAGGTTGTTATAAACAAAATTCTGCAAAATCTTTTATAATTTTTATAATTATTTACTTTAATAAATTTGTGCTAGCATTGAGTTTGGATCCTAGATCCGTGATGGCTAATATATATCTTGAGTTCGCCCTTAGAGAAGCAACAGGTTATATTTAACATCTAATTTGATAGAGTAACATATTATCAGACTTTATAATTCAGTTATATATTATATTACGCCTTTTTACATTAAAGATATTTAACATCGGTTTTGATAAACTATTATGTATAAGTTTTGTTACATACCGTACAAGTAGAGGTTCTAACGAACAAGTGAGGTAGTGGTTTAACTTTCACCTTCGATCGATTTCTCAGATGTAGAATTAATGTCGATGTTTATCTTGTCCACTTTGAGAACTTTCTATCATTTCCTTATCATCTTAAAAAATAGACTTATTAAAAGAAAATAAATATATAAAATAGATATGAATATTTTATTGTACTTGTAATTTAGAATATGGTTAGAAAGCAGAAAGTTTCATGTGTATTAACAAAATTTTGTCCATGAAATATTTTGAACTTAATTGAATATTGAAGAATTAATGGCGTAGAAGTAGCTAAGTTTTTGGAGTGTGAAAAATAATCAATTTCTCTTCTGTTTTATTTGTAGACTATTTTTTTTTCTTTTAAAGAAAAAGAATTTACTAATGTTGCAAAATTTTAGTACAAGATGTGATATATAAATTTCTTTAGATGCACCTTTTTCTCGATTTAAACTCCATATATATGTTGTGAGTTAGTGATAAACCACATAATTCGTATATTGGCGATGAATTGGATTACTAGATAAATAAATGAAAATATGACAGCAGAAATTAGGGTTTTTAATTCTATCTTCTATTTCATGAGTAAAATAACCCTTTAATTTATACATCAAACCTAGGGAACTAAGAAAGAAAATAAGAATATCCCTATGATATTATACATAATTAAAGAGAATAAGATCATCTAATATACTAGAGAATATACAGAAAATATTTATTTCTACACTCTCCCTCAAGTTAGGCTGTAGGGTCACAAACACCTAACTTAAATAGGACAGTGTTGAAGGCTTCCGCTGAAACAACTTTAGTGAGAATGTCTGCCAGCTAGTCCTTTGATCTGATGAACGGTAATCTGATGATCTTCTTTTCTAGCTTCTTTTTGATGAAGTGCCTATCTATCTCGACATGCTTTGTACGATCATGCTGAAAAGGATTTTCAGATATGCTGATAGCTGCTTTATTGTCACAATATAAGTTGCATGCCTCTTGTTGTTGACAGTCTAGCTCATCCAATAGTTTCCTAATCCAGAGGACCTCTGTAATCCCTTTAGCAATTCCTCTGAATTCTGCTTCAGCGCTAGACAGAGCTACCACCTTTTGCTTCTTGCTCTTCCAAGTGACCAAATTTCCACCTGCGAGAGTAAAGTATCCTGATGTTGACCTTCGATCATCCCGGTCACCAGCCCAGTTTGCATCTGTATAAGCTACAAGATCCAAGTGTTGATTCCTTCTGAAGAGAATCCCCCTATTGCAAGTTCCCTTTAAGTATCTCAAGAGACTCATTACAGCCTCCATGTGTTGTACTTGAGGTCGATGCATGAATCTGCTCATGACACTTACAACATAGGCAATGTCTGGTCTTGTGTGTGATAGATAGATGAGTTTTCCTACCAATCTTCGATACTAATCTTGATCTGCCATCTCAGCTCCCTCAACGAATTGGAGGCCATGGTTTGTCATTATAGGTGTCTCTGTTGGTTTGCAGTCAATCATTCCTACTTCAGCCAATAAATTAAGGATATACTTTCTCTATTTGATGAAGATCCTTGTCTTAGATCTTAAAACTTCTATCTCAAGAAAGTATTTTAAGTTTTCCAAGTCTTTCATCTCAAATTCCAAGAAAAGTCGGCCTTTTAAATCATCAATCTTCTTCGCATCATTCCCTGTAATGACCATGTCATCAACATAAATAACAAGGCATGTGATAAGACCATTTCTCCTCTTAAGAAACAGAGTATAGTCAGAGTTACTCTGTTTGTACCCAAATTTTCTCATGGCTGCAGTAAATCTTCCAAACCATGCTCTAAGAGATTATTTCAACCCATATAAAGCTTTTCGAAGTCTACACCCTTCCCCCTGTTTGTATTCATGCGAGAAACTTGGAGGAGCTTGCATGTAAACTTCTTCCTCAATTTTCCCATGTAAGAAGGCATTCTTCACATCGAATTGGTATAGAGGCCAGTCTTTGTTGGCTGCAATGGAGAAGAGAACTCGAATAGTATCAATTTTAGCAACTGAGGAGAAGGTTTCGGAGTAGTCTACTCCATAGGTTTGGGTGTATCCCTTTGCGACAAGCCGAGCTTTGTATCTTTCAATGGTTCCATCTGCATGATACTTTATTGAGAATTTCCACTTGGATCCTACTATTGTTTTCCCCTTTGGCAGCGTGCATCGTTCCCAAGTCTTATTTTTCTTAAGAGCTATGATTTCTTCTTTCATGGCTTTCTTCCACTTCGGGTGACGAAGAGCATCGTTAGTATTTTTTGGTAGATTGCCTGAGTAGAGAGAAGCATTGAAGGCAACTACTGTCTGAGATAGGGGCTCTTAGTTCTCTTGATAAATGGGGTATCAAGATCTTTGAGATTCAAATTCAGGGTCATATCTCCTTGGAGGGATACCTCGTGTACTCCTTGGGGGAAACTCATATCTCCAGGGAACATCATCACTAGACATCACATTATTGTTAGTATCAGTATCAGGGGAGTTAGGGATAACCTCTTGTTCATCAGGATACTCGGGGATTGCAGTGGAATGAGTAGGTTGAGGTACTATAGTTTCCGTGACAGTATCTGTGGTGACATCTACTTGCTCTTTTGGGTCTCGACCATTTGCCAAAGGATAGATTAACCAGCTTAGATCCTTACTAGTAATCTCCCCCTGAGATCGAGGCTTGGTAAAAAAGTAGGAGTGTTCAAAGAAGTCACTATCCATAGTGGTGTACAGTTTGTTGTGAGTAGGATCATAGCACTAATAACCCTTTTGGCTAACCCCATACCCAAGAAAAACACACTTAGCAGCCCGAGGTTCTAATTTAGTTCGATCCCATTTCGAGAGATGTACATAAACCACGCACCCAAAGATACGAGGAGGAAGAGAGTGGGAAGAGGGAATAGGATGAAAAGTACCCAAGGTAGCAAGAGGGGTTGGGAATTGAAGAGATTTAGTGGGCATACGATTAGTGAGATAATTAGCGGTGGAAATGGCCTCAGGCCAGTATGAAGCCGGGACATAAGACTCAAACATAAGAGCACGAGATATCTCAAGTAAGGTTCGGTTCTTTCTTTCAACAACCCCATTTTGTTGTGGGGTGTCAGGGCAAGTGGTTTGATGGAGCATGCCATGTTCAAGAATAAAATTTTTCATTTTATGAGAGACATATTCCCCACCATTATCTGAGCGAAGAATTTTTAGGCCAGTGTGAAACTGAGTAAGGATCATATTATAAAAATTAACAAAGACATCAAAGACCTCAGATTTGTATTTAAGAAAATAAATCCAGCTCATACGGGTACAATCATCCAGGAACAAAACAAAATATGAATATCCATGATAATTACTATCAGGAGCAAGACCCCATACATCAGAATGAACTAAATCAAAAGGTCTATCAGTTCTAGTTAAACTAGAAGAGTATGAATGTTTATGGCTTTTAGCTAGAACACAAGCCTCACAATCCAAAAACAAATTACAGCTATAAAAGGATGGAAAAAGACGTTTTAGATAACCTAGTGAAGGATGACCTAAACGGCGATGCCAAATCCATAGTTGTTATATGGGAGTCCCTTGAGCAAGCAGTGAATGGCCCTTTTTAACCGTCTCGTCCACGTAGTACAGTCCACCCTGCTCAGTACCACGCCCAAGAATTGTCCCCGTACAATGAAGTAAACAAGAACGTACAATGAAGCTCTTTTGTTAGCTGACTAACAGATAATAATTTATGAGAGAGACTGGGAATCAACAAGCAATTTTTAACACTAAGAGACGAAGAAACATCTGATTATGTTTAGCCCTTTATGGGGAACCCAAAACAGTAATCCCTCACTTTGAAGCTAACTTACTTCCTAAAGTAAATATGATGCTTGATACATTAGATGATGGTTTATGCTTTTATAAGAATTATGCAACTGCTTGTGGCTTTGAAGTTAGACGTTTTGGGGAGAAAAAGTCTAATGGTGTTATTATGATCAAGTATTGCATTTGTAATAGACAAGGGCAAAGAACTATGAGATCTAATACTACGAGAAAACGTTTACATTCTCGTGTGAATTGTCCTGCTATAATTCATTTTCGTAGGACTAAAGACGAAAAATATGTTGTTTTTAAGTTTGTAGAAGGTCATAACCATGGTTTTGCATCTCTTACTACTAGATTGCATATTAAAGGTTTATCTGACATGCACATTGGAAAAAAAAGGTTTATTTTTAATAATTTAAAGTTGAATCAAGGTCCCACTAGTTCATTTAGATGTGGAAAGAGCAAGTAGGTAGCTACATGAGCGTTGGTTCATCCCTAGATGATTTTAAGAATTTTTATAGGGATTTAAAAGGGTATATTAATGATGTTGATTGTCAAATTTTTATTGAAATGTTTCTTAGGAAAAAAAAATTACCTTAGCTTTTTCTTTTACTTTGATGTTGATGATTCCAAATCACTATGCTTGGCACTATGGGCTGATGGTACATGTAGAGGCAATTATGCTATTTTTGTGACTTTGTATCTATAGATGCTACATATAGCACTAATAAGTATAATTTAGTATTTGTGCCATTTATGGGTGTAGATAATCATAAGCGGTGTGTTACATTTGCCATTGGTTTAATTAGCATGGAGGATGTTGCGTCATATTCGTGGCTTTTTCAGACTTTTTTGAATGCTATGGGGGGGGGGGGGGGAACAATCGTATTCTATCATCACTGATCAAGACCCTGCTGTTAAGATTACTTTGCCGACAGTTTTTCCAAAGTCTGTTCATAAATTTTGTGTATGGCACATGATGAAAAAGTTCAAGGATAAAGTGTCTGTTGAATTGCGTAGTAATGAAAACTTTCTAAAACATATTACTTTTTGGTGTACGATAAGGACAACGAGCCACAAAAATTTGAATGTGAGTGGTCAAAATTGCTATTTGATTATAAGGACCATAAGTTGGATGAAAATATTTGGTTGTCAACTATGTATAATATCAGGGAAATGTGGGTTCCTACTTATTTTAAATCTATTTATATGGGTGATTTGTTTAGGACTACATCAAGGACAGAAAATGAGAATAACTTTTTTTTTTTTTTTTGTAAATAAATTTCTCACTTTAGTCGAACTCCAAATGCGATTTCAAAGTGCAATGGATGCCCAACGTCATAAATTGAAAATACTCGAAAGTAAGGATAAGTTGTTTACTCCATCACTTAAGACACCATTAATGTTGGAAAAACATGCTGCTTCTATATATAGTCTTGCTGCTTTTTATGATTTTCAAGCTGAAATTTGCGCTGCTTGTTTTGAATGTGGGTTGGACGAACATCATGTTGATAATGGTAAAGATTATTTTTCAGTGATTTATTTGGGTAACAAAAAGGGTTTTAATGTTGTCTTTGATCCAAAAACACTTGAGGTGAATTGCTCATGTAAGATATTTAAATGTGTTGGAATTTTATGTAGGCATTCTCTTTGGGATTTAAATGCTAAGGGTGTTAATAAATTATCTGAGTAACACGTTTTGAGTAGGTGGACTAAGCTTGCTTTAAAAACTCCTCTATATGATGTTAATGGAGTTAAATTAATTGATTCTATTATTATATGATCCAAAAAAAAGGATATTAGGGGATGTTTAGAACGAAGTTCATCGTTGTGTTGGTTTGGCTGAAAGTAGTATAGATGATCTTCAAGATTTATTGGATAAATTAAAAGTTTATTCAAGTGAACTTCTAGAAAAGAAAAACAGTTTAGTGGAACAAACAAAAGATCAAGATTTTGAGGATTTCGTTAGTTGTAAAGCACCCGAAGTTATTAGCATCCAAAATCCAAAAGTATCTTCAAATAAGGGTACCAGAAAGGAAAGCGATACTAATGAGAAAGAGGCTCATAGGTTTATAATTCCGAAGCATTGTAAAACATGTGGAAAGATAGCCGCTCATAATAGTCATACATGCCCGGACAAGAACAAAAAGTAAGTCCTTCTTGTATTTTTAAACTTGTTTCTTAGCAAAGTTTATTATTATTTTTATTTATATTATTCAACTCCCTTTTATGAAATGATACAAGCAGAAAAAGGACTACAAGATCAAGCACGTCATGATTTTTAGGGTATTTTATTATTTTTTTGGTAAGCTTTTTCATTTATTAATTAAATTATTTTGATAACCTCAATATTTTTTGTATTCAATTAAAATTTGTTCTTTTGAACTTTGATTAGGTACACTTAATCAACATTTTGTGTTGCTGTTGAAGAAGAAGATGTTACTACAGACTACAAGATCAAAAATGATTAGAATGTAATTTTGGTGCTTGTTAAAATTGTTGTTTTTATGATTGGAGCTAACATTGATTAGAAATGTAATTGGAGCTAACTTTTGTATTTCTACTCATAATTATGAATACTCATTGATATTACTATGGATAACATTTCGAAAATGTAATTGAACATCATGGTTTATTTTCAGTATGAATATTATGAAATATTTATGTAATCTAATGAATGATGAATGAAGTGTAAGCAAACACTACTACTAATAAATCTCTAAGAATCATATATAAGATGCATAAATGATACTTTTTTTAAGTTAAATGTTGCTAAACTTCATAAAACAATTATTCTTGTTTAGCATATACTGTTTTCTAACTACATCCTTTCAATAACATCCCAAAAAGTAACTAAGTCATGACGAAAGTATCACCCACAACGTATTTAATATGACATAAATTGAATGAAACACTAAGAATAAAATATAAGATGCATTAATGATACCTTTTGCAACTAATATGTTGTTAAAACTTATAAAACAGTTACTTGTGTACCATATACTGTTTTCAAATACATAATTTCTAAGTATCATCCAAAAGTAACTAAGTCATTCGAAAAACCATCTTTGAAAACTACATCATAAAAAAAGTATTACCCAAATGAGTTTTTTAAACACAACATTTCAAATTCTTTAATTCATCAATTCATCTTCTTTTTCTATTTATCAACATTCACTTTCATCTTCGCTTTCCCAACATTAATATTTTCAAATTCTTCTAACCCTAAATCAAATGATGGAAACTCAATGTTAGAAACTCTTGTCCTAACATCCATGAGTTTGTCAACTACATCATCAATTTCCTTCCAAACATTAAGGTTAGAAGGCCATTGTAAAATAGTTGGCGATAGAGAGTCTTTCCGCTTTTTCTGCCCAATTGAGGTTGTGGCTTGAATAGCCATTCATTTCAGTCTCTTGAAGTTGTTCATATGATATTGATAACAATATCCATATTCCTCTTCATTTTCGTTAATTCCTCAACAATTTCTTGATAAAAAGTAACATTAAATAGTCAGAAAGAAACAATAAATTCTAGGTTAGTAACATAAAACTGTTAAAAAGGTAACATTAAATGGTTTGACAGAAACAAATGAACTTAAAATTGTTTGCAACAATGAACTTTAACCAGTAAAAATGAAAACTGTTATAATAGTAACAATAATTATAAGACAGAACATTAAACTTAAATCAGTAAAAATGAACTTAAAAATGTTTGCAACAAGTAACTTGAAACTCTTAGAACGAAACATTAAAAGTCTTAAAAGTCTTAAGTATAACAGTGCTAGTAAATTAAAAGTAAACTCACATCTTTTGATTCATTATGCATCTCGTCATCGCTAAGCATCTTGTACCCTTGGGGCAAATGGATAGACAAATACTCTTGTTGTAGTACATTTCGTTGTTGAAATTGAATAATGTTCCTCTCCATCTTCTTTGAAATGATTGGGTATGTAGTTGAATCAAACTCCTCAAGGCCCATAGATCTTGCTTTCAATTCAAATTTAGCTCTCTCTTTCAACAGATCATAGGTCCAGTGTCGTACTAAAGGTAATTCTTTTGAGGGCTAAACTCCCCTCATACTAAACGTATGATAAAATGCTAATTCCAAAATAGAAACGCAAACAGGAATGTATTTCAATTCCTTATTTTGTACCCTTTTCACATTTTCCCTAAGCTTTTTTAACACCCAACAACACCAATCCAAAGATCCTATTTCATCAACATCATCCAAAGGCTTAACTAAGCTTCAATCTACTTGCTTGTGAGGAGTGGGGGCCAAATAGGTAACCATGACATACATAAGAAAGAACCGTTTAAATCAAGTCCGCCATCCCTTAAATTAGTCACAATCTTATCAAACAATTTTTGGGAAGTTATTTCCCTACTTTGATAACCATCTAGTTTCTTCCCCCATTGATTAACCAAATAAGAATCTGGATTATTCTTCCGTTGCCTACTAGTTTTAATAACAGGGTTTGATTCATTGATTGGCAAACCAAAAATGTCACATATATCAAACGCTGTTATTGTAAATTTGGTGGTTTCATTCACAATAAAGACGCTTGTTTCAGTGTCGTATTGTTTGATGAACCAAGGCACAATACCGTGAAAGCTTTTCAACAAATTAACATGCAATAAACCATCAAACCCAATTTCTTTCAAATCTTCTTTTTGTTTGAAGGACATCATATCACCTAAAAGCATAAGTCCCTCCCCCCCCCCCCCGAATTTGAAAGCAAATGAAAGGATTCTTTTCGCCTGCCACATAAGAAATTTTAAAAATATGTTACTAACAACCAAAATTAATTAAAAAGCAACATAATTATCATCGATAGCAACTCCTTTACAAGATCTATACATAAAGCTGCACTACACAACAAAATAAAATAATTAAAAATAACAGTTTCTGATCACTCACTCTTCTGGTTTAACAAAAACAGACGTCGATGCAACATCCTTCTTCGAATTACACTTTACCAATTGCGTATTTTTGCCAACAATAGTTTTTTGAGAAGCAAAACTTAATTGCAAAGCATGACTTCTTGTCAACCTAGAAGTTGATTGACTTTGAAAATCTGCAAAGAAAAATAATTTCTTTTAAAGCAAGCAAAAAAAAAAAAATTATAAGTTAAAGTTCTTAAAAAGTAAACTTGTTGACTGTTTTCCTATCCTTCTATTGACAATTTTCATCTTTGTTTCAATTTCTATAATAGAAAAAAGAAAATTTTAATTACAATAACACTCAATGAAAAAACAACAAGAAAACAATTAAAAGTACAAGAAACACACAAAAAATTTATAGGGACACATTTTAGAAAATACATTTTTCTTCCTCCTCACTGTCATCAATTTGTGATTCAGATTCACTTTCAATATCATTTACCGATTTACTTTCACTTGAACTTGTGCTAGTGAAAATCTCTGAAGACACAAGCTTTGATACTTTTTTGATAGTTTTCAATCATTATGCAGCACATCAAAAACAATAAATTGTAGGAAAGTAACACAAATTCATATTAAATAGTATATAAAATTAAAACAATAACTTTTATACCATTACCTGCCTCCTTTCTATTTTTTTCTTTTGTTGTTAACGTAGAACCTCGTCTACCTTCACTTGCAAGATTTGCTATCACTATACATACAAGTATATAGTTTCATGTTATAGTGTACAAATAACATCTAAAAAATTTAAAAACATCTTAGACTTGGATACCTTGTTCAGGTACAACTTCTTCGGCCTCTTGAATTTCCTCATCAGTATTACCTTTTTCATCTGTAGATATTTTTAATATGTTAATCAAATAAATGGAATAATTTATAATATAAAATTAAATAATAATAATAATAATAATAATAATAATAATAATAATAATAATAATAATAATAATAATAATAATAATAAAAATAATAATAATAATAATAATAATAATAATAATAATAATATATAATTTGCATACCTTCTTCATCTTGCTCAATTTCTTCATGTCCGATAGTTACTGAATCATATTCAGCAATGGAATCCTCTTCTACATGCTCTTCAACATTAAATTTATTTACAGTAACAACTTTTAACCATAGTTAAAAAAATATTTAAAAAGTAACATGAATTTCACACAATGCAAAGCAAAACCAATAAAAAAAAACTACATTACATTATGCACCTTTGCTTGTCGGTTGGGCTGTTTGTGCAGCCTCAACTGCATATATAAAAATTTATAACTTATAATTATGATAAAAAAAATAACTAAATATATAATTATTTAATTAATTTAAATTTGCATACCTTCTTTGGATTGATCATCTTCAGTTTCATCATTATCTAATTTGGATTCATAATCAGATTTGGCATCATCATCATATCTAGCATCATCTTGAATTTCGCCTTCAATTTGACAGTGGTTATAAATTTTGACAGTAGTTATAAATTTGGACAGTAGTTCAAAGCAACATGAATATCACAAAAAGCAAAGCAAAAACAATAAAAAACCACATTAAATTATCCACGTTCATCTTGGTTTTTGCCTTCAATACATATATATATATATATATATATATATATATATATATATATATATATATATATATATATATATATATATATATATATATATATATATATATATATATAAATATATATATATATATATATATATATATAAATATATAAATATATATATATATATATATATATATATATATATATATATATATAAATATATATATATGTATATATATATATATATATATATATATATATATATATATATATATATATATATATATATATATATATATATTTATATATATATATATATGTATATGTATATATATATATATGTATATGTATATATATATATATATATATGTATATGTATATATATATGTATATATATTTATATATATATATGTATATATATATATATATATATATATATATATATATATATATATATATATATATATATGTATATATATATATATATATATATATATATATATATATATATATATATATACATATATTTACATATATATATATATATATATATATATATATATATATATATACATATATTTACATATATATATATATATATATATATATATATATATATATATATATATATATATATATATATATATTTACATATATATATATATATATATATATATATATATATATATATATATATATAAAATATAAACTACATTCCAAAAACAAAAAATTATATATATAAAACCAAATAAATTGAACTATTATATGTTGGTTATGATGACAATAAGGTTGACAAATTAGCTAAGTAATTTTAGAAAATTTTGAGAGAAGTGTTGGTGACAGTGAGTGATGAAAACGAAGGTACTAACGCAGTTTAAAGTTTCAAGAGTAAGGTAGTTTTAAACTTCCTCGGAATCTTAAACGTTTTTCGCAATTTTTTTAATTGTATCTTTTATGAAATTCGGGCCAACCTAATTTAGACCATCTTTTTAAAAATTATCACAAGTAATAGTTGGTGTGTCGTCATTGTTCTTTTTTCCTTTTTCACTTTATAACTCCATATCAAGCATTCATAACTTAAAAAAGAAAAAGACTTTACTATTTTGGATATTGATTACTAAAATTAAAAAAAAAACTGAACAAAAATGTAATACAATTTATAAGTACATAAAAAAATTTTATAAAAATATCTTAAGTTATGTTAAAATTAAATTCGTATCCCAAAAGAAAGGAGAGAACAACAATGAGTTGATAGCTAATAATAGAGAACCATAAAAGTTTGGAGGATTCAAAAATCAAGAAATAATAAGTGGATTATTTATACATATTATAAAGAGGTGATCATTGATGTTTTATGAATAGGTAAAAATAAATAATGTGAGAGATGATATGTGTAGTTAAAAGGTTGTCGTGAAAAGTGATAAAAGAAAGGAGGAACAAAAAATACAATTAAAAGGATTTGATCCTTATGTTAATTAAAATTCCTACCTTAAATGAAAACTTTAAGAGGTTATACTTATGGAAAATAATATGAGAGTAACAAACAAAAAGAGTAGGAGAATGGGCACAATGATTTATGAGTTATCTTGGATATCTTATCCTCACCAAAAGTTTATTTATAATGATTCAATAGTACAATATAAATAATCCTCCCTATCTTGATAACAAGCTCTCATATGATAATACTAATCACAAAGTAAGAAACTCTTTTGGTAAATATCCTAGCTTTCTCTTCAAACTAGCTCTCTCAACAATATTGTGTTCTTTTTGATGATTGTTTCTATAAATGATGTATCCTTTTATAAAGAAGGAATACATCATTTTAGAATCCCTCCTTAACTTACCATTAATACACAATTAACATCACACTATTATCATTAAAATTAACATAACATTAAACAAGAACTAAGCATCCTTTCAATGCCAAACGTTCGAAAAACTGACCAGAAACGGGATCCAAAGTGGGTGCTTGAATGAGCCCATGACCTGCTCGAATGAGCAGCCCTATTGTAGGCTTCTGTCATGTTTTCTCGCGTTAGCTCAAGCGACCAACCTGCTTCCTATGCCTTGCCTGGTTCATGGCATGGTTCCTCACTCTTGAGTGAAGCCTTAAACGCCCTACATCGATCACCTTATTGATCGTTTCAAACCTTAATTCACTACAACTCGACATTTTGTCAAAGTCCTTCTCCAATGTACAATCTAGGCACTAACAATCTCCCCCCCAGGTCCAATAACACTGTCCCTATCTTCTAATGTCACCTTCTTTGATTCACACACAACACCATCGTCACTTTTATGGCATACGCTACCACTTCAAACTTGTAACTCACACAAATGCTCTTACTCTTTTTTCTCTTCATGAGTACAAGACTCCCTTTAATGACTTTTAAGGTCCCTCCACTAGCCTTAAAAGTGCAACCCTTAGACGACTCTAATCTAACTAATAAAATAAGGTTCCTTTAAAACATAGGTACATACCTTACATCACCAAGTCTTCTCTTGACACCTCCATATGTCTCAATAACAACCTCTCCAATACCTTCTACATCACGATCTCATCATTTGGTAAAGTAACAAGGCCTTCATCACACATTTTAAGCTTAGAAAATGTTTTCTTCTCACAATATATGTCTCAATAACAACCTCTCCAATACTCTTCTTTTCTTCCCCCTCTCTTCTCACCATGAACCTATCATTCTCTCTCAACACCATCAATGCTTAATCAAGAGTAATAGAGCCCCTACCTATAAGCAATGTTTGGACTATATTTTTATAGTCCTTGGGAAGTGAAGCCAAAAGGAGTAAGACTTGCTCCTCATCCGTCAACCTTTCATCGACATTCAACAATTGGCAGACCAACCTGTTGAATGTGTTAATGTGGTCTTGCATTGTTGTATCTTAATCCTTCATGAGTTGATACAACACTCAACTCAAGAAAAGCTTATTTTTAAGGGATTCAAAAGTTTACATGGTTTGAAGTATCTCCAACAACCCAGAGGGATCGGTGTCCTTCAAGTAGTGATACTTGATTTTGGGTGCAATGACAAGTCGTATTGCGCTTATCGCTTTCTTCTTCAACGTTGCCCATCTTCCCTCCTCAATATTATTTGGCTTCTCCTTTTGAAGTGCATCATTGATGCCTATTTGCACCAAATAATCCTTCACGCAATTTTTTCATATAGAAAAGTTGATTCTCCCATCAAACAATGGAAGATAGATCTTCCACCTCCCCCCTCTTTACGTATTTTTTTTCCCACACTATAACCTCGCTTTTCCTAACCTAGCTATTTGCCCATGATGCACTCCTCGCTCTGATAACAATTGGAATGAAAGCCTCAAGAGGTATTACTAATGAAAAACAAGATGAGAATAACAAACATAAACAGTAGGAGAATTAACACCATAATTTATGAAGCATCTTAGATTCCTCCCGCTCAAAAAAAGTTTATTTATAATGATTCAACAATACAATATATATAATCATCTATCTTGAGAACAAGCTCTCAAGATCATAATATTGATAACAAAGTAAGAAATCTCTTTTGGTTAACACCTTAGCTCTCACTTCAAATTAGTCCTCTCAACAATATTATGTTTACTGTGGTGATTGTTTCTGTGAATGATGTATCCTTTATAGAGAAGGAATACATCATTCAGAACCCCTCCTTAACTCACAATTAACAGTAAAATTAACATAGCCTTAAATAGGAATTAAGCACCCTTTTAATGCCAAATGTTCCAAAAACTAACCAGAAAAGGGATCCAAAGCAGGTGATTGAACGAGCCCCTAACGTGCTCGATCGAGCAGCCTGCTTACAGACATTATGGACTCTTCAAACGAGCACTATATCTGCTCGAAATGTTAAGCTTTTGCTAAATTTGCGTTATTATTATCCATCATAACGACTTTTTTTCAAAAAAACGTCTCGATCAACCTTAAAGAACACTTTTTCGAAAATTTGTTCGAAATCAGTACTTGATTTAACAAAAATTTAACATTTTGTCTACCGTATGAAGAATTGAAATCTAAGGGTCACCATGCGGAATAAAAAAAATGTTCGTGCACCACATGGAAAAGTTGAAAACTTAGGGTTGCCACATGAAATTTCCATTATTTTAATATAATTTTTAAATATGAGATCCTTTAGTTTTGAGCTCTTATGCGATTGGACACACAACGCTTTTTCAAAACCGTCTATGCTCATTAATTTCTTCAATTTCTCGCAAAAATCTTAACTTAAAACAATAATGATTACGAAGATAAAAATTATTAGAGGTATTCAAACAGAACTGATGACGCAAAATTAATCTGACCTTGTAACTGAACCCGATTTGACATGACTTTAAAAATGATTTACAATTATGTATAAAACAGTCATCATCATCATACCCAATATCCCACTTGAAAGTAGGGTATGAATAAGAAAAGATGACGAACAATCCATACCGTACTCTCTTCACAGGGATATAAGATTTAAGAAATGGACATGCTTTAGTTTCTATTGCTTAGAAGAATAGAAAACACTAGTTCATGTTTTAATTAAAACTGGATAAATGAAATAATTTAAGATTTTACGTATAAAACTTGAGTTGTAATAGATACTATCATACTAAGTAATGATATCTTTTTATCTTTTGGACTTAAAAAGACTAGTTTATAAATCCTACTATTAGGTATCAAAACTCATGTCCATTGGTCTACCCTTCTCAAATTTGGAACGTATCGCCCACTTTTTTCTCTTTTTATTTTTTATTTTAGTAAAGATAATTTAAGATTAACAATAACCTTACTTTTACAGTTTTACTCAAAGTTTTCAATTATTTTTTAGTTAAGTTCTACTTACACTACAACAAATTTAACTTTTCGTAATATTAGATTTAGTGGCATTAAAAAAATGTCACTAATTTATATTTTTAGTATAATAATTATTGATTTTTATTTTAAGCTCAACTATAAATTGATTTATTGCCACTTATTTGGCCTTTAGTGGCATATGTAATTGATATAATAGTCTATAGTGACATTTATGAGAAATAAAACTAGATCCTATGTCGCGAAAAAACTTTCGTATGATTTTTTATTATGCTTCTAAAGGTTTAATAAATGTCACTAAATCTACTGTATATATACTATTAGAAATTTGAAGTAGTTACGTTTAAATTAAATGTCGTTAAATATATTAGACTAAATGCAAATTATGTTGTAGTGTCATCTGATTCATTCAATTCAATTTTTTTTATCGTTTCTTAAATATTGTCACATTTGATATTGTATCGTTACTTTTTTTGTGGAAATTGCGAAAAATCCCTCTAACTCATTTTTCCAATGAATACCTCCACAACACTCTTTAAAAAACTTTGGACGAATGAATCTAACACGCAAACAACAAATTGAGGTAATTTCTAAACGAATCTTTGACGCCTCTTCCTCACCCTTAGCAATTGTCACCAACTGGTGCCATACACGCCGCCTCTTCCATCAGCTACTGCCCGCCACCCACCATCTCTTTCCCCAACCCGCAAGGTATTTCTCTTCACTTGTCTTTTTTTCGAAAATTTAGGATAGAACTTTTTGAGATTTTATAGTCTTTGCTGTTTTGTGTTTAATTTAATGGCATTTAGGGTTTGTTCTTGCTTTTAGGGTTTGTTTTAGAGATTTTCATGTTCAATTTGGATTTTCATATTGAAGGTTTTTATGGGTTGTTCTTTTTTAGGGTTTAGCCTTTAGGAACTTTTGTGTACAAATTGATAGTTTTGTATTTAAAATATTATATATTTGCCATGTTTTAAGATGTGTTTCAGGTTCTTAGATTCTATGGCTATGACACTTTAATCAAAATTCAATTAAACACATAAAATATGTTTGGATTCATTTTGGACTCGAAATCAATATTAGATCCGAGAGTTTTGTGAATAGGAATTTTAATACGTTCAACTTGAAGGGTCGTCGCCAAACGAGGCGACGCACAAGTGTCGCGTTTTTGTCGGCATCCACTTAAACAGCAAGGAGAAAGAAGATTGTTGCCCGTCTGTCGCTAAGATCACTTTGCATTTGATCTGTGCCGTCACTATATATCTATATATTTTTAGTGTGGACCTATAAAAAATTCATACCCAATTTTTTAAAGATATGGTAGGAACCAAATATTCATGAAGAAGACAATCACTTTCAATCCTGAAAATGGGTAAGATTAGAGATGCATTGAAAATCAATTACACCCATGCTTATCCAATCAAAAATGAGAACCGAAAGTTGCTTCCAAACCCTGGGAGTCACAACCACAAGCATGAATGTTACCTCTTGTTTCGAAAAAGATTTAGAGTATGATTTATAGCTTAGCAACAACAACATAACATCTACACATCCGAGGGCCACTATCAATGGACCCCATTTGCAAAGAATGAATATTACTCCCTTTTTTTAGTTTTTATTTGCTATTTTAAGTTATTGTGTCTGTTATTACTAAAAGAAATCTTTCTGTTTATATTACAATTTTTAGACGTAATTAACATTATTCATCTTCATTTTAGTATTTTAATAATGCTTATGGTTCCTACATATTTTTCACTAACTTCATTTTAATATTTCATAGTCCCTCCAATTTATTACTAATGTCCCATTTGCTTTATGCACTTTATCCAATGCACTTATTCACCCTTTAATATCTCTAATTGTGTATAATTAAAAATTATAAAAAGTTGATATAAATAATATATCTTTACATTGAGATGAATCAAACAAAATCTCAGTTAACTATGTCTTAACTTATAGATTAATAATAAAATACAAATTAAGAGCAAAAGATAAATTGTGTTCAAAAAGCAAATGTGATATTAATAGTGAACTGAAGGTAGTATTATTTATGGTCCTCACATGTTTAATTTCCACTAAGTTTATTAAAATATCATTTTAATAGGTGTGGTCTCTAGATTTTTCTCACTAACTTTATTTTAATATTTTTATAATGCTAACGATTTTCCTTTTTCCTTTATTAAATATATTATTCAACAAAAATAATATGTTCATCATCTAAAATTTTTATTTTTCTTAATTTTCGTAAACATTTCTTAAACATTTCTTATAAGATAACGAAGGGATGGGGATGGATTGGGGTATGATTGAGAGATAGAATGAGTAAGAGAATTGTGATCTTAACTTTCTTTTATGATATATTATTAGTAGCAATTGATGGGATGAGGAGAATGGAGAAAGATTTCAACCAAAGTCATGAATTATGATTGGTCAATTAGAGGGTGGTGGGTTCATGTAACATGGAGATTATTGCATGAATAAGCTCAAATTGGAGTAGTTGACATGTATAAGATTTGTAGTCCACATATAATCTTTTTTATACTATTGACTTATCTCAAATAATGCAAGTGTGCTTCAATGTTTTCATGATTGTTTTGGAAATACCATAATTTTTGTGATCATGTCAAGACAAGGAGTGGTATGTTGAGTGAGTCGGCCATGGCTTATCTATTTTATATCTTATTTTCATATGTGGCATATGAGTTTTTACTATACTAATAAATTTATTTTTTTACTGATTAAAATTACATTTATATTTTGTACTAACCCAACATAATTCTACCAATGCAATTCCAAAGAAGTTAAACAATTATATAAATCTAATTAAAAAAAAACAAAGGGGTGAATTTATTTGAACGACGAATTTAAATGGTCGATTTAAAACAATAATCTATTTAGCATATGTGTCTTATTTGACACTATTTATTAATTACTCTTATGTTTTATTGTAGTCTAAATCTATAGGCTATACCATAGTTATTTGAGTTCTTGTTTGATTCGTCTTAATATAAAGTTTACTAATATCAACTTAGTATAAATTTTAATTAAATTAAAAAAATTAGGTAGAAAAAATAATGCCTAGTAAAATCAGACATTTAGGCTCAATAAAAGGAAGTATATTTTTTATTTTTTTTTGAAAGTTATAATTTTAACCTTGTTTTTTAAATTCTAAACTTTTGAAAAAAAATCCTTAAATACACAAAATATCCTTATTTAAATTTTAATGCGTTTGTGTTGTAACCATTGTATTGGAAGTGTCTTTGTAAATGCGTAAAGGTCTTAACCATGTGCTCCACACGTGATTAATGGAGCACAAAATTACTCTATTACTTTAGAGTGTAAGTCAAAGTGTGTAGCATTAAATAAATAAATATAATAAATATTTAGAATAGGGAGAAAATGACTTCCTTTTCTCCCAATGCAATTGGAAATTTAATCTAATTAATAATTAATGATTAATAATTAATAATAAAATCGGGAGCAACAACAGTTCAATGCATTACACATTGTTGGGAAAATCATTGTTATTTGTTATGTTTAAGATAAGGTTTAAAACGTCGACTAGCTTGTTCATATTTGTTCTCGTATAAACAATTATTTGTTTCAAATAATTGATTGAAAACCACTACACATATTGCATGTCTAGTTGTTCTAGTAATCAATTATTGTATAACTTGTACGTGGACTAATATAAATAGTAAATTTTTCTCCAAAATATTAAAAATCTATAGGAAGGAAGGCACCACTCTATACACGAAAAGCAAGTGAGTTTGGGCAATATTTTTTAAAAAGTTTTAATAGTTGGACTGATAATATATGTTCGTTAAGTTAAATAGGTGAATAGTGATAAAAATTCAAAATCCGTGGGAAATCTGTCCCTCTACTTATTCAATAAATATTTAATTTTTATAAATTTTTATTTTAAAATTATATAAGAAGATATAATATTTAAGGGGCCTAAACTCTGAGTCCATAGTCTAATAACTTTGATAATCTAGCATTGTGGATATGCAAAGTTTTAATTTCACTACCTTTTCTATTCTTCCTTAATCGTCAAGAGTCTCACCTTTTATGGAATATTTCTATTTTGGAGTATTTTGTATAATGCGTTATTATTATTTTAAAAACTGTGCTTTTTATTTTTCATATTGGTCATGTCCATTAATACATGGGTCCCGCCTTAAAAGAAAAAGGGCGGATAGCGACAAGAAAATAAAGTCTATTGACAAACAGACATTTTAAAATTCGAACTAGCGAACAAATTTTCATAGCATATCCAGTTCGCTTCTTGCCCAAGCTTTCTCAAGAACACCTCTATGCATCTTGTATCATACAAGCATGAAAAATAATTCAATGCATAAGACATTATTGCATATATTTATTTAATATAATTGAAAATCACTATACTAAAAAGTGTTTTTAGGGTTTTAAATAGTTTTAGTATTTTGCAACTTTTATCAGGTTACCGACCTAAAGATTTTGAAGGCCCTAGGTAAAAAATTAAGTATGGGGTCCTAATTATTATAATATATTTATTTTTGCACGTTATGTAATGCACAAATTTAAAATATATATCAAATTATACATAATTAAAAATTATAAAAAATTTACATTGAAATAATTCAAATAAGATTTCACTTAATTAAAATTTACAATGCAAATTTTCTCTATGCACAAGTAAAATATTCCTATAAATTGTACTATATATAATTTGGAAATCTAATCCCTATTTAATTATTTCCAAAAAAGAATCATCACATTCATAAAATAAATATTGCAATAATAGTGAGACAAATTCACCACAATGATGGTATGATTCTAATCTCTCCATTTCATTAATTAAATGGTTACAATTTGATGAAGCTAACTTTACAATTTTAAAGTGATTAAATAGAAAAATTAACCAATTATATAAATTTGTCTATAGTCTTATACAAGACGAGCTAATTAAAATAAAATGATAAAGTTAAGTTTTAACTTGATTAAGTTTCTCTTAAATCTTAATGGGTCAACTGTCCCAACTTATAACTTTGCATTCTTTAATTTACCAACTTACCCCTCTCATCTTTTTAATTTTCACGTGAGTGAGTCACCCCCTTCCTCTTCATTTATCTCTCTCCTGAATTCATCAATGTTGGACGATTACTCTTCGCCTAAACTCAGAAACTCAGCCCCTCTACTACTGGCACCTTCACATACTTTCACACAGATCCACTTAAAGCAACACTCACGCGCAACCCTACAAAAACCCTCTCAGTCAATATTTCAGTTTCGATGCAATATGAGTTGGTTAATTCAAATGGGTTCTCAACTTTTTGTGGGTGGACCCTAGGCCCAGCTTGCCCTTACTTAGGGCCGGTCATATATATATATATATATGGGACTTTATATATATGGGATTTTACAAGAGATGGATTATTAAGTGTTGGATTTTACACTGATATTTTTAAGTGTCTAAAGAGATCATATGAAGATGATGCATCTATTAAAGGGACTTTAAGTATAGACTTGTTTAGATTATTATGGTCTTTGTCATTGTAATAAAAAAAACCTACAAATTGAGTATAATATACTAGTATCTTCTCTTTGAATTGAATCATGGAGAAAGTAGTAATAAATAAAGAGAGAGAATAAATTGTATGGATAAAATTAAAAAAGAATTAAAATGTATGGATGAGATTAAAGGAAAGCGGTACACCATTGTCCAAATATAGAATTGATGTAAATTAAGTGGGACGATTCAAATGAAAAATAATGCAAATTCAATGGGACAAAGGAAGTATAATATAGAAGAATAACAACATAGTCGGTGTTAGAGTAAATAATACTACCTCCGAACCAATTTAGATGTCTCATTTGTTTGGGCACGGTTATTAAGGATGATGTAGGGTCCATTAAAAAGGGTAAGTAGTAAAGAATAAGTAGTGAAGGGTAAATAGTGAAGGGTAGTTGGGTAAGTAATGTATATGAGGGTATATTCGTAATTACTTGTGTGAACTAAGGATATTTAGGTAAAAAAAGATTGACAAAAATAGAAATGAGACAACTAAAAAGACTTTGCTAAATAAGGAAATGGGACAACTAAATTGGTTCGGAAGGAGTATATCATGAGCCCTCAACTATCAACTTTAACTTTTAGTTGAGTTAGTACTTGAAATGGTATCAAAGTCAACATAAAAACAGGTCAAGGGTTTGATCTCAATCACTCCTTTCTTTAAAATGGAATATTCCGTGTCAAATTTCAGTAGGACACGTGCTGCATTTAACACATTTAAATTAAAAAATTCTCGTGTAAGAAAACATATTAGAGTATATAATATATCTTAAAGCTTTAACTAATTACTAAATTTTTAATTGAATTAATCTCTTGACAGTTTAACGGACATAGAAATAACTGTTTTGTGTAATTTAATTGAATTAACGGACATAGATTTAACTGTTTTATGTAACATATATTAATATCCTATATGCACCGCGGAATGGATAAAGAGAATTACAAAAATGTGAACCGGCCATACCATAAATTATAATAAGATCACGAGAAACAAACAAAAAAGACATGATAAAAGTGATCCAACCAAACATATGGAAGAGTGTATAACCTTTATGCCCATATCCAGACAACCCATTTACTCAATCACTCTTGTAAACCAAAACATATGGAGAAGCAATTTCAATTAGTTATTAAATCAAATGTATAATCCTTAACGGCTCAATTAGTGAGTCACTAAGAGATTATTTGAATTGAGTTCTAAGGTTTTGAAATCTAAAGATGAACTGAATTTATAGAATGAATTGAGTAGATATATAATTACAAATAGAGTAATCTGCGAATTATGGTTTTAAGTTTATGGTTTTTGTGAATTAAAGCCTTTAAGTTTGTTTTTTTTATGAATAACAATCACCAATGTATTAAATTCTACACCATTAAGGTCAAGTGACCATTGACAACCTCAAATGACGTTTGACCAGCCTAAAAGAGACATTACTAATCACCTTTGACCTTCATTGACTCATTCCTAAGCTCTTTTGACTTTCCTAATTACTAATAGTACCATTTGTATTTTAACACTTTAACATCGTTTTTACCCATTAAACGATATTTTTTTAAAAAACAAACATTGCGATTACCTTAAAGGGTTAACTCTTTGGAAAATCCGGTTGAAACAATTAGTAATTCGCCTATTTTGCGGCACGCAAACCGAAAAGATATTTAATGTTGTTTCGAACAAAATATTATTATAATGGGTAAAAATAACGTTAAATATGTTTTTCGCGCTATGTGTCAGAAAATAGGAAAATAAGTACTTGTTTCGACCAGATTTCCGAAAGAGTTACCCCAGAAGGTTAACCGCGACGTCCATTTTTTGAAAAAATATCGTTATGATAGGCAAAAACGACAATAAATATCTTTTCGGTCAACGCGCTAAAAAAAGGCAAATAAGTACTTATTTCCATCAGATTTTCTAAAGAGATATTCTATGAGGGTAATCAATACGTTCGTTTTTCAAAAATATATCGTTATGATGAGTAAACACGAAAGCCCTAAACTTGAAAGTTATAATTCGCAAATTACTCTAACAAATAACAAAATAAATATTGCAAATTTTCAAATAAGATGGTCTTATTAAACAAAATCTATTGAATTTACCTAATTTACAATTATATACAAAAAGTGATTAATTAGAGAAATATGTTAATGTTAGAATTACTGCTTTGAAATTCAAAAATAATTAATTGCTAGAAATACGGGAGCATTGGGATCATGTTGTCCCATTAAATTAGTTGCTAGAAATATATGAGTTAGTGGTATTATATTGACCCATTTTCTAGAGTTATTTTTCTAATCAGTTTTTTGTGACTTTGTAAGCCTATAAATAGGCTATATCCTATATTTATGATTAATGAAGGTGTAACACCCCGTAAATTATCGGGTGAAAAAAATAAATAAAATATAATAAAATAAAGTATAATAAAATAAAATAAATAAGTAATATTGAATTATATTATTTTACATAGTTAATTATAAGAAATAAAATAAGTTTAATTTTAACGGTAACAAATTTTATCGCGTACGATGCCGTCGCGTGACGTTTCTTTGCTGTTTTAACAAAAGTATAATAATTACTTAATTAATTTTTTTTAAAAAAAATGATAATGGAAGGGAGGTGAAGGGGGCAGCCGGTTTTGAGACTATGGGAGGAGTCTTGTAACTCCTCTCATCATGGTGTAATTAGGATTAATTAGGTTGATTCTTAATTTCCCTATTAATCCTAAACATCATTTGTATTCCTCACATTTCAAAACCTCAAAGTAAACACAAAAAAATCAGAAAAAAAAAAAAAAAAAAAAAAAAAAAAAAAAAAAAAAAAACTCTTCCTTGTGCTTCTTGTTTTCGGCATTCATAAAAAAAAAATAAAAAATAAAAAATAAAAAATCTTTGTGTTCAATCCAATCTTTTGATCAAAGGGTAAGTTTAATTGAAATTGTTAATTATAGATTTTATATACAAAGATTTATATTTTATGTATGATGATATCCTATGACTTACATGAGGATTGAATATTTTTCTTTTATATATGAAAATTTTCTCTAATAACCCTTTAATAATCTCTAATTTGTTATAAATATTAAGAAAAGAACTTGATCAATTTCTTTAACAAAAATTATATTTGTTATAAGAATTAAGTGTTTAAAGTTATATTGAAATTTAAATAAATTTCTTATGGTCTATTTCTCTACCAAAATTTCAATTTGTTAGATGAAATTTAAATAGTATGAATCAAGTAATGTAGTCATCCAAGGGTTTAATAATCCTTTAGCAAAACTTGATTTGTTTGAAGGATTGGGTTATTTATATATATGTGTCTTGTTTTAAAAGGGAGATTTAGTTTTGTAATTCTCTACAAAATTTAATTTGTTAAAAGAATTTAGTATTTAATCTAGTTATCATAATTTATGAATTTTTCAAGTCTCTTGAAGGATTTTGTGAATGTGACCTTGCTAGAGTTATTTTGGTCATGAGATTTAAAAAGGGTTGATAATGTATATATATAATAATAATAATAATGAAAAAAAATAATAATAAATGTATATGTATTCGGGCAGCAGCTGTTCTGCCTCGTTAAAGGTGCTGACCTGGAAACGTTAGTCATTTTCTGTTGTTTTATGCACCTTTGCGTAAAAAAACTCGTTAAACGCTTAAAATAATTAAAAATAGCAATTGGATGTTAGAAATTATGAAATTTGTTACCCAAAGTAATTGACGCGTTCCGAACGCAATGGCGAAGTCGGATTTTTCATTTGAAATTTCTAATCCGTCCGAAATGGCTCTTAAAGTTTCTGGTTAGAATGTGAAATTTAGAACCTTTGGGAATTGGATGTAAACAATTAAAAATTATCAAGTCTTAGTGATATTTTAGCGTATGGAGTGGATTAAATGTGTAAACACGTCCTAATACGTGATCATTTTGTGTGTGTGTGTGTTATTTAGGACCTCGATTCATAAGAGGGCGTAATTTTTGTCGTGCTTGAACATTGTTGTTGCAGCGCTTAAAGGTACACGCTTAGACATACTGTTTATGTGGTTGTGCAAGTAGTGTTGTTTCATTTCTAATCGAGGCATGGTAATCACATAAGGATTAGACACTTCAAATAATTTGAAAGAAATTATTTGGAAATTGAGAATTTATGTTTTTGTCACCCGAAGGGGTTCACGTTTGGTTGTATTATGTTACCCAAAGGGGTTAACGTATTGGTTTGGATTATTATAATTATTGTTCCCATGGCAGTTTTGGATCATTACGGTCACCATGGGGGTATGCATAGTTTAGCCTTTGACGACCCGAACAGGACGGGCAACGTCTTAGGTCGGTGGTTGCGTTGCGATTAGCTCTCCCAAGTGTATTCCTCCAAAAAGATTTGGATTTATACTTGAACGACCCGAACAGGACGGGCAACGTTACAAGTTGGAATTATCTAATACAGAATGATTTATACTTGAACGACCCGAACAGGACGGGCAACGTTACAAGTTGGGATTAACTAATAATGAATGTATTAAAGCCTATGCATGCTAGGATGAACATCTTGCTTGTACTCAACCTGCTTGATATTTGTATGAAGTCTCTGACGTGTATTGGTTTGTTTCTTTGGAACCTACTGTGTGTTGTTATATGACGACTAGTAGGTTGATTGCAGGTGGGGTCTAGAGTGAGGTCTCGACTTAGAACCCGTAATCATCAAGACTATGCTATTATTTTTTTTTTTTGTATTGGATTATGAGTAAAAAGAAACTTTGTACTTATGTAACAAGAGATAGTGTAGTTTTCTTTTTGCTTCCGTTTATTTCAATTAGTTTGTTTAGAGGCCTATAGGCTCTCGAGTTGTACGTAAAGACTTCCGCTGACTTGTTACTTTCGCTTGAGACTGTTTTCTGCCGTAATTATATTCCTTTATCGATGGAACGCTGACGATTCAAGAAGAGATGGTTCTTTAGTGTCCGTTATGTGAACCGGGATCATGTTTTCATATGATTGCTCGGGTCACTTGAACCGGGCCGTTACAGTGGGCAATAATTTTAAGCAATGTATAGTAGTTTTAAGTTTAACGTTTATCGCTCTTCCATACTATATTTCTTTAATTTTTCCCAACATAGTGGTATCAAAAGCCAATATGATCCGGGCTTATGAGATAAAAGAAAATAAGGGAAGAGAGATTGAAATGCTCTATGAATAGGTAATGGATGAGATGTACATAAAAAAGGTAAAACTTCGTGAAAACTGCATCAATAAAGAGGTGAAGGTTGATGAGAAGTACATCAAATAATGAAAAAGTATTGAAGATAAGAAAGAAACAATGGCACAAGTGGTCATGGAAGAAAATTTGTTCTTGAAATTTCGATGATAATGAGCACCATAGAGTAAAGTGTTTTAAAGAATCTATATAGTTGGTGATAATGTGCATCAACATAATTATGAGGATGGTGAAACGTACAACAATCAAGATTGGAGAGAATTGCTTCATGATCAATGAATTTTGAAGCAAGGGGTTGATATTAGAATTTGTGCTTCAAAATTAGGAATTGATTGGTTGGTAGAAATATGAGAGTTAATGGGATCATGTTTACATTAAATTAGATGCTAGAAACACGAGAGTGAGTGGGATTATATTAACCCATTTTCTAAGTTATTTTTCAATAATTTAGGTAAGTTTTTATGACTTTGTAAACCTATATATATATATATAGGCTATTTTTCTGATTAATGAACGTAGTATTTTTAAACAATGAAGTAATTTTAAGTTTTACATCTATCCTTGTATCATATTTATCTTCTTTAAGATTATATAAATCAGTCTTATAATAAGATGTCCTATAAGATAAGCTGACTAAATAAAAGTATTAGAAACTGATTGGTATATTCCAATGTAAGATAATATATCTACAGCCCAATCCATTTAGAAATAATGCCTACTTACCGTATTCTTAATGTGTACTTTTATTATCCTTAATGCTCACTTATCGTATCCTTAATATGTACTTTTATTATCTTAAATATTTACTTACATTATTCTTAATGCCTGTTTAAAGTATTTTTAAAAATATATAATGGACCGGCTCAATTAGAAATGGTCTCTCAAAGAGACCGTTTCTCATAAGAATTTGTGATTAAGGTTTAAACACTATTCATTTCAACAAAAATAAAAGTGTTTTCACTATTCATTACTTTGGAGATGTTTAGTTTATGGCTTTTTCCTAACTTTTTGGTTTGGTTTTGGCTTTTGGCTTTTGGCTTGTTGGTTTGTTAAATATATTATATATTATCTATTAACTATTATTTATATTGTTAATATTAATTAATATTAACGATTAATAATAATGTTATTAATATTAGTGTTAATATATATTAATTAATATTCCCTCTTTTTTCATTTGTTTTCTCATAAATTGATGGGAAATCATAGTCAAAGTTGATTCTAAAAATTTATAGATTCTATTTGAGAAAAACATATGAAAACGGAGGAAGTATTAATTAGTATTAATAGTATTAATATTAATATTATATATATTATAATTTTACATGGACTGATGAAGAAGATTAATCGAAGGTACACATGGACTGTGTTGAAGAATGCAAACGGAAACACGTAGTCATGTCTAATTTTTTTAGTTATACATGTTCAACAATGGAGATATGTCGCTACAAGCTAATAGTTTACTTTTCCAAAAAACAACAAAAATATGTTTTGTGAGGATTGTAATACCTTTTACATAGTTAAATGTTGTTTGAACAGAAAGTATGATATATGTGTCGGTTTGGGCAGGCTGGGCTCATTTGGCCGAACCCGTAATAAGCCTACATTTCATTTTGCAAGATTCGACCCGACTCGACCTATTTTATTTAAGCCCGACCCAACAATCCTTATCCGCCCTAATGCATAAGTATACTTACTGCCAATTTTTTGTTTGTCTACTAGGTTATCATAAGTACATTGAGATCAATTATTGAAAAGATACAGTTAAAGATATTAATTTGTTTGTCTTACTTTATAGAAGTAACTTGATTTGAGGGGAAAATTTCATACCAACTTCAGGCGAACGAAGTTAGAGTTCTTGATAAAAGTTTGCATTTTGAGTTTTGTTTCTCCTCTATGTTTGTTTGGGTTGATTATCAATTTGTTTTTGAGTTTTGCTATATTAGTAGAATGTCATTTTAGGGATTTAGGGTTCTAACTAATAAAGCTTAAGTATTCTAATTAAATAATTTATTTTTTCATTCCTCAAATTTCTTGTCTTTACTCTGATATTCAATTTCTTAAATCAACAGATGTTAGAACCTTGCACAAATTGACGTTTACATAATTACATTGATGACTACATGTATCTTGTAATGGATAGTTTGTGTTGAAATATTATAAATATCTTAGATTGACCAACAAAGGTTAAAAAAACAAAATTTTGCAATGAAGATCTATGAAGGAAACAATAATCATCCATAACAAGACAAGTGTCTGGCCATATAACGATTTTAATATTCTTCCATGTCAAACTTTAATTATGCTACCTACTACTAACTATACACCTCTTGCCCTTGCATCGTTCACCCTTTACAACGGTTTTAAATTTTGATATTTTCATTCGCATTATTCTTAATAAAAATGTACTCTTGGATTTTAATGGTTGCTACAGTTCCTATAGCAATTACTGTTTATCAACTGATCTTATTTGGTATATATTTCTCTATGTATAATATAAAACATAGTCAAGTGGGATCTTGTTTGATTCTTCTTAATGCATATTTCATAATATTAAATTTTTAGAATATTTTACTATATAAAATTAAAGATATTAAAGATTAAAATCGTACATTGAATAGTGTGAAAAACAAATGTGTAGCAACTATTAAAAACTAGAGAAAATATAAACATTATTGCATTTAATAATGTAACTTGGAGGACCGCACGGCCCTACAACTAGTAATGAACAAAAAGGATAAGATAATAATAATAATAATAATAATAATAAATAAATAAATAAATAAATAAATAAATAAAGCATAAGAAGATACACTGCAACTTATAATTTGATATTAAGGCAAATATAATCATTAAGGCCTCGTTTGGTGAGCTCCTAAGATTTTCTTATCGAGTCTTGGAGGTTATAAAATATAAGGATGAACCGATTAAATAGACATATAATAAGAAATAATTAAAATAAATAAAAGTATTAGGTACATATGATATAGGTATGTTCCAATGTTAATATTACATGATACTGTGTAAGTATAAATTGCTTTTTATCTATTTATTTGTACATCATACGAAGCGATTTATCATATATGTCGACACTACAACAATAAAATTTTCATTGCTTTTCTTGTCTAATTAAGTTAGCAAATACTTTGTACTTTATTGATTTACACATTTATATTATAAAATATTATTCTGTTTAATTAAGAATCTACCATAAACAATAAAGATATGCATTAAATTAAATTATATTTTAAAAGTTTCTTATTAGATAACACATAAGTCATTTAGGTAAAAAATTATTTTTATTGACATGTTCATGGTGGAAAATCATTATTTTCGATAATTATTCGAAAATATCTATCGTAATGAATTTTAAAAACTCATTGAAACAAATTTTTAATAGTATGTCAATTTTTTTATAAATATTCAAAATTTAAATTGTATATTGAATGATCTTTTCATAGATAATCCTTTTTAAAACATAATTACTACAATATCATTATAACTTTATAATTTAAATTTAAATGAGATTATTAAAGTTAGACAAGTACGATCATCAAGATACTCAAGAGATTTTTAAACTAAAATCACATTAATTTTGATTCATATTACCGCTATTAATTACCACCACACAAACAGAGACGTTAATGAATTAAAAATTTTACTTAATTTTCTCACTTTGAAAAATACTAGTTAATACTGTGTTATACAAGATTGACTAAGCTTACTTTAACTGATTTCTTCGACTTAAAATAAACTCTGGATTTGCCACTATCTGTGACATTTTTATCACAATACCAATTTAAGAAAAACAAATCAACTAACAACTAAGCATATGCTGATAAGTGATATGATTGTAGTCCATAATATATATTGTTATAGTCCAAATCACTGTGTTTAGGTTGTTGAAGTGGGACATATGTCAAGTGGTAATTACTACTTAAGAATCTAAATCTTTTCTATTTTCTGGGATGTGCATAATTACAAAAGAAATTTCAAGAAATTAAAGCTTTCAGAGGGGAAGAATGTATACTTGTACCATTTAAATGAAATGATTGCATTTGTGTATATGTTTCTGAACCGCCGTCTGGCCATGTTTACAAGTACGTATAGTAACTATATTGGATGTAGGTTTCTGTGCAATGGTTTTAATTAACGGATATTTCATGATATACCACTGAGTTTCTTCGAAATTCATCATATACCACACAAAATGTTTTAATTCACCATATACCATTGAGTTTTCGTCCGTTAGGACTGAATACCATTAATGACAACTGCCGTCAGTGTGCTGTTTGTGCAAAATTACCAGTATGTCCTTACGCATTCAACTAGCGCCATTGTTAGGGTTGACTTTCCCAAACACAACGTATGTCTTCAAAAAATTGACCCCCCATCTTTCTTCTTCTCCATTCAAGAAACTCTCTATTCGTCTTCATTGATCTGGAACCCGTAATATCCATCAAAAATTTGCAAAGTGTCGATTTGTGTGAAGTGAATTGCAGGTTTGTGAAGTGATTTGGAACCCAAACACAGGTGGTCATGACTGAGTTTCGCACAAAGTTCGCTAATTCGGTGGATTAAGCATACGCAAGGTATTACTATCCTTATCCATTTGCATTTTGAGTTCTGATTTTGTTTTTTTTTTGCAAAATTGAGTTGGGGTTAGGGTTAAGTGTGATGTGTTACATGAATTTTAATTATGCTAAAGTGATGTGTTTTTGTTTTGTATGCAATTTATAGTTTGGATTGTGATGTAATGTATTGTTGGTAAATGTTGTTGTTAGGATGAGTACAATGTGGTTGTTAGTTCGTGCTCCAGGGGGTACTTTTGATGTGAGGCTGGATGACACTGATAAGACCAATTTGATAGAGTTGATTGAGTATATGTTTGAGGATTCAGTGAAACAGAACGTATATCTCCCCAAATACTTCACCCTATTTGTCACTAAACCTAGAACAAATTGTAAGTTGGAGTTAGTTGATGATGGGGCAATGTTAAAAATGTGGGAGCGGAATGAAGGAAAAAGTGAAATTGAAGTGTTTATAGAAGAGATGGAAACACCATATCTTGTGTTTTAGTCTGCAGAAGCTAGTTGGGCAAAAACCTTGAACAGGGCTGAAAATATTAGGCTAATGGAGGAAGAGAATAGAAGGATGGCAGAGGAAGCAGAAGCTGAGGAGCAGCTTTTGGCCCAGCAGGCATATATTATGGCTGTAGAGGTCCCTATTTTGAATGTTGATGATGATGAGATTGAATATGTAAGAGTGTATACTACCCCAGCAGCTGATGAGGTTTTTCCAGGAGATTCACAACCTCAACCCTCACAACCTCAACCCTTACAACCTCCATGCTCACAAACAAAAACATCTCCACCAAAAACATCTCAACCAAATAACCCTCCAAGAAGAAAAAGCTTACTCCAAAGAAGAAGAAAATACCCTCTGCACAGTCAACCCAACAACAGTCTAGGCAACCAACCCAACCCAACCCAAAGAACTAGCCAGGCTTAAACCCAAAGAGTGGAAGGTGCCTAGAAGCACTGCTGTTAATTTTGGCCTTGATGTTGGCAAGAAAACTGCAGCAAGAAGGCAACTCAACACTAGCAGCAAAAAAAAAACAAAAAAAAAAAAAAAAAAAAAAAAAAAATTGGTGGTCGAAGAAATTGATGTTGATTCTGGTGGTTGGCCTTCTGATGATAGTGAAGATGGTGATTATGAAACTTCTGATGTTGAGGCTGATTCTGATATGGAGTTAGACATTGAGGATGAATACATTGTGAGAGAAGAAGATGTTCCTGATAACATACATGAGAAGACCTTTGCGGATTATTTAGATGGGTCTCATGTGTTAGACAAAATTTACAAAAATGGTAAAATGTGGTCTCACTTACCAATAGGATCCATTATTCTTGAGGAGCGTGGTTGATTTTTGAAACCAAAGCACAGTTTCTAAATGTATTCAGAGATTACTGCATACAAGAGGGCTTCTCTGTTTCAGTTGACCATGTTGACAGTAAGAGGTACATAGCAAGGTGTTTGATGAGGGATTGCACTTGGAGGATTCATGCTTCAGTTCTAAAAGACAAAGTCAGTTGGGCCATAAAGAAGCTAGAAGGAGAGCATGCAACTTGTGGGAGGCTAGAAGAGAATCCTATGGTCTCTTCAGCATGACTATGCAGACAACTGTTACAAGACTTAGAGGCAAACCTAGATGTCCCAATTGATTCATTGCAGAGGCTGTGCTTGGAAAGGTACAAGATCCATGTGAAGTTGAGATTGTTATACAAAGTGAAGAGTTTAGCCAGGGAGCAATTACATGGTGGGTTTGCTGAGTTCTATCCAGCTCTTCCAAAGTATGCTGAAATGATAAAGTCCACAAATCCTGGGTCTTATGCTCTGGTTACATGGACTGACAGTTTGCAATTCAAAGCCTGTTTCATATCTTTTGCAGCTCAAGTGAGAGGATTCTTAAGTGGTTGTAGACCTATCATAGGAATAGATGGTGCACATTTAAGTGGATATTACAAAGGGATTATGCTCACTGTAGTTGCAATAGATGAGAATAATGAGATCTTTGTGTTAGCCTATTGGATTGTTGACAGAGAGAGCATAGATTCTTGGACTTATTTTTTCAAAAACTTGAGGTGCCTGTTTGCTCAGTATGGATCTCAGAAGGATGACTGGACTTTTATCAGTGACAGGATGAGGGTAAGTTTCTCCTTTGTCTTTAATTTGAGATTATGAAGCTGTTTATTAACTTAGTCTTGTTTTTTTAGGGGGTTGAATCAACATTGTTTCAGGTGTTCCTAAGAGCTACCAGGAGAATTTGCTGCCATCATTTGTACTCAAATTGCAAGGCTGCAGGATAGAGTGGGGCAGCATTTCATAAGTTGTTTTTGATTGCTACAAATGCCTACAATGAGTACGTTTTTGGAAAAGCTATGTCCAAGATAAAAGAGTTTGATGCAGTAGCATATGACTATCTCAAAAACGTAGAAGAGCAGTGAAGTGTGCACATGTTTGACATGACAGTTTGTTGTGATCATAACACAACAAACTTCGTAGAGTCATTCAATGCAATAACAAAGGCCAAGAGGGACATGCCTGTGTTGACATAGCTAGAAGGTAAATTTGTGTCCTTTTTTTGCTCATTTAAATGCAAAAAAATTGTTGTTGCTTACTGTGTTTTTTTTTTCTTGAATAATTAAGCTATCAAGAATTGGTGCATGAAAAGGATGGGTTCCAGGTTCGATAAACCAATAGGCATGAAACCTAATAAACTGACAGAGCATGCAAAGGGGGTGTTGGCGACTAGGACTGATGAGTCTAGGTTATGCCTCGTCACTGCAGCTGGTGGTGGAGAATTTGAGGTAAGGGATGGCCATGTCAAGTTCCCTGTCACCCTTGAAAATATTACTTGTGGGTGTGGGAAATGGCAAGGATCAGGGATCCCTTGCAAGCATGGTCTCAAGGTCATTTACAACTAGAGACTTGATCCTAGAGACTTTGTCTCACCTTTCTACAAAGGGGTTGCATACAAATTCACTTATGGAGACCACATCCACCCCATGGCTGATCCAACTCACTAGCCTTCACTTGATGTGCCAGAAATTGCACCACCCCAAGGGAAAAGAAATGTTGGCGGACCAGCTAAGCAAAGGAGAAGAGCTGCTCATGAAGCAAAAAAAAGGAAAGAGGCACAAGAATAACAAATGCAGTCTATGCAAAGAACTAGGCCACAATGCAGTGACATGCAAGGCAAAAAAGGCATCATCAAAGAAGGCAGAACATGCAACTTCCTCTTCACAGCAAGGCAACACAAGGAGGAAGAGAAAGGCTGCTACTTAGCATTGTTTAGTGTCATTTTTTTGGTGAACAGTGTTTGGTGTCAAGTTGTTATTGAACTAAGTATTAATTACTTGGTTTGTATGACACTTCTTTTGTTTATCAAAATTCAAATGGATATATTTTTACAAAAATGATATTTGACGCAAATAAAAAAAGTAATGGTATATGGTGAATTATTAACTTACCACAAATGACACACTGATTGCAGTTGTCTTTAATGGTATTTTGTGCTAACGGACGAAAACTCAATAGTATATGGTGAATTGAAACATTTTGTGTGGTATATGGTGAATTTCGAAGAAACTCAGTGGTATATCATGAAATATCCGTTTAATTATTAGGATTAGTCATATAAATTAAATTTTAAATGTTGACAAATAGTTTGTTAAGAGAGTAAGAGATGTTCATTCAGGTCATCGGATCAACTTTAGGCTAGAAGTTTCGGGTTGAATCAAAATCGAGTCTTGTATCCATGCAGTGGCGGATCTAGAGTTGAAACTCAGTGGAAGCACAATTGATAAATTTTTTTTTAAAATTATAAATATATAAATAAAAATAATATTTTCAATTGGATGTTTTGTTAAACATAAAAAAGGGGATAGTTAAGAAAAACTAATTGGGTTTTAAATAGGTATTAAGAATTATTGCATGTAATTGAGCTTTATTGTACTGCTGAATACATATTAAGTGCAATTAAAATTCTTATTAATAAAGAAAACTTAATAGCATAGCTGGTTTAGGCTTTGTCTCATAACCCACAGTTTAAAGGTTTAAATTCTATTATAGCCATTTTATATAAATTTTTTTTTAAATGCAATGCCTTCATATGAGGGCACTTGGATCCGCCCATGTATCCATGTTGGTTTTTATATAAAAAGAAATTCATTTTTTAAGTCTAGTCAAATCGAATTCGATTAAAAAGTCGTGTTAATGTTGGGTCATCAGATCTGATTTTAACAACTCATGGAAGAGTAGGATT